>NW_025047999.1:0-16202 GCF_018831695.1 Puntigrus tetrazona | reverse complement strand
TATAAAGCTTACATTTACTGTTGTCTAATGCTGGTGTTCTTTTATTATCATGAAGATACTAATTAATTTTATTCTTAGTTTAAAAAGGCATGTTTTTGTTGTCTTTGTTTATTTTGGTACATCAAGATGATATTTCAGAAAGTAGTTTTTTGTCTATTTCTTTTTTCGGTTAACTTTTATTTAATTTCAAGTAACACAAAGGTTTTAATTCATTTTAGTTTCAGTTTTTAAGGTTCACTAGTCAACAATACTCACTTGAGTTAAATCTTTTAAAACACAAATAATGTGATAACATTGTTAAATGTAATCTTAAAATTAATATTCATCTTTATACTGTATATTTACTTGTATTTATATCAATCACATTTAATTTATCTGTTATTTAAAAATGTTTTTTAGAAGATTTTTTTGGGGGGACTTAGACTAAATAATATAGACCTTTTAATATCTGCTGTTTATCAGTTATCACCTATAACACCCCTAATTCTGCAATGTTTTCTTAACAGATGTGGCCATAAGTTGTCCATTTGGTGGGGAAAACAAACAGGGACTGGTGCTCATCTATAATGGACATGCTGGAGGACTCAGGGAAAAGCCCTCTCAGGTGATCGCTGGTCAGTGGGCTTCTGCCACACCATCAGCTCTACCTGCCAGTTTTGGTTACTCCCTTCGTGGAGGCAAAGACCTGGATAATAATGGCTACCCAGGTGAGGACACCTAGCCTTTCTAGCTACCACTGCCATTGCTGCTGAATTCTAGTCTGATACCAAGTTTTTTTTTTGGTTCTTGCAGATCTTATTGTTGGTGCATTTGGTGCAGACACTGCCGTTCTTTACAGGTCAGTCACAGACATAAAGTTCAGATTAATGGCTCCTAAAAATGAAGCTTTACCATCACAAGAATAAATTTCCTTTTAAATTATGTTAAAATAAATCTTTCAAATTTTAATGTATCACAATATTACTATCTTTTAAAAGCAGCCTTTGTGAGCATAAGTGAATTTATTCTAAACGTCTTTAAAAATCTTGTCGACTTCGTCTGGATATTATGCCATTCTCAGGTCTCGTCCTATTGTGAACACCAGCGCTACCTTGACTGTCTATCCAACTATGATTAATCCAGAGGAGAAGGTTTGCACCATAAGCCGTGGAAACGAAACTCTGCAAGTGTCCTGGTATGTCTGCCATCTTGGTTCAACCAGAATTTGTTGCATTTCAGCTCCAGGATTTTTTTTTAGACTGTTTATCCAAATCGTAACCATTCAGCACGCAATAATATGGAAAAAGATCTTTCACATTTAATATAATTTAAATGGCATTGAAGTGCATTTATATAGGAATTAAAAAAAATCTAATTTAGTAGATTAAGCTTACTTCATTACATCCACAGTTGGGCTTTGTATGTCAAGCTGGACATATGGAAGGGTGTAGTTATGCTGTCAGCGAAGGCTTTTCCAAATGGTTTGGACACGCTATGCTGGTTGAGGGTGAGCCAAGAAGGTGGAGAAAAGCATGAAATGCCCTTTTCCCAACTCCATGACGTGCGTTTTTTAAATATGCGTCCTATCTGTGGAGGAAAAAGGAAACTCCGCTGGGCTGGTCACTCTCTAACGTGAAGTGTCAGTGTCCCTGACTCTTCTGTTTTATACAGGGAAAGTTTGTATACGTATGTGTTGATTACAAGTCGTTGCCTAGACACAGGGACTTTTGGGAGAAATTAGAAGCAAGAGAGAGAGGGAGAAAGGGATCTAGCAGTGGCTTTGAATGAGATATTGTTTGGTGGAGGAACACAGCTGGGAAACATCAGGACGCACTGAGCTGCACATGCATGTGAGCTCACACACACACACACACACACACAGACAGATGTATACTAAGGCTTAGAAACACATGGGAACACACTGCGTTTATTGCACAGGTCAGATGTAGTCTGGATTGTGATTTTTTTTTTTTTGTGGATTGTGACTCCCCTTCTGTGTCTTTCTTTATTTTTTGTGTTTTGTTTTGAATTCTTCTATGTCTTCTGTTACTTTTTTAGGAGGTTTTTCAGCTCTTTCTAAAATCGTAATAATGGCTAATGAACAATTAGTTTGTTATCGCAGAAATAAGTTGCAATTTTAAAGATATTAAGATGGTAGACAGTTTATCCATAATATTTGTTGATATTGCTGCTTTTACTATATTTTCTATCAAATAAATGCATTCTTGGTTAGACATTTTTAAGAAAGAGTATTGTACATCGGTTTCCAGCAGACATGATCCTTAACTGTCCTGTTTGGAAACATCTTCACATGTGTTGTGTGATCCATTATATACACTCATCCTTCCTTCTGTCAAGCATTATAGCCTGAGGAAACAATAATAGCAAATTTGTCATAGCCAAATAGATGCAACCAATGTGTTTCTAATGCTTCTTTGTAATAAATCCACTTCATCTCTCATCGTTTGTCTGCTCTGCTTCCTACAGTGTCAACTTGAGCTTCTGCCTCTCAGCCAATGGGAAGCACCTACCAAATCATCTCGGTAAGCCACATCTGCTCCTCTTTACTCACCTGTTGATCCCCTTCGCAGATAGTATTTTAGTACACCCTAACAATCACCTGTATCAATGTGGCGATCATTTATTCTAAGACTTTTGCTTCACAACCTAAAATAAATCTGGTTTTAGGCATCTAAAAGATTCTTTGTGTTTCCCCTTCCATCCATAAGCCGTTCTTTGTCCATACTCAACCTTTACAATGCATTTATTCAGTAATTACTTCCCTCTATTTCCCCCTGGGCTAATGATAGCACCATATGCCATGCCATTAGAGGCCTAGACTATGTGCGAAGAATAACACCTACTGCACACGCTCAGATAACTGAGCACAGGTGCCCGACATACATCTGAACGGCATGCAAATTCCTTCATGCCCAAGTCACGACTTTCTATCAAAAGCGTTATGGCTTTTCTTATAGCCATTCTCTTCAGGTGTTGGATGCTGATAAAAACTAAATGTTTGGAAGAAGTCTTTACTCTTGCCAAAGCACAAAGTTCAGACCTACTCAACAGGCTTTGAGATTTAGTGCTGTGTCAGCTTGGCTCCATCCTGCACCTGTATGCTGGAGCCAACGTGAAGGCATCATGCCCATAACTTTCTAAATATATCAGACAATGTGTGTTTTTTGTAGAGTTTAATGTTGAAGTTCAGCTGGACCGGCTGAAACAGCAGCAGAAGGGGGCCGTACGGAGAGCTTTGTTTTTAGACACCCAGCTTCCCGCTCTGCAGAGGACTCTGACTGTGCCAAATGGAGACAGAGTCTGCAGTGACACCAAGATCTTCTTGCGGGTGAGTTTGAGATTACCTACAAAAGCAGGACATTAATGTGCACAAAATAGCAGGGTTTCAAGATTCAACACTTGGCAAATTTTTCAAAGGATTTCATGTGACTTGCAAAGAAATTACTTGGTTTGGCTAAATAGTATATGAAGAGTTCCTTTGCAAAAACAGATAACTTTGATAGCTTTTTTTAAAATATCGTAAAATCATATTTTTTAAATTGTGCATTCCATTAATCTCAATTTTAGGTTATTTTGAGATAAAAAATACTAACTGCACAATAAAACTCAATGAAAACACAATAAAATAATAAACATGATTTTTTGAAAATTAAGACGATATATATTTTTTACCTCATCAAAGATGAATTAGAATACACATCTGAATCCAAAAACAGACTTTTTAAAATGGAAGAAATTTTTCTAATAATAAAACGCATAAATATTTTTCTAATAATAAACTCATACACCGTATCTAAAAGGTGAATATAAAATAATGTGGCATTCAATATTCATTGTTTAGTGTAAGTTTTGAGGAAGGGAATTGTGAGCCAGTGAGAATTTAACAGTAGGCGGGGCTAGCCATTGGAAACCTTGAGGGGAAAAATAACCTGCATCTTTTCAGTTAGTTAGTTTTCCATTTCTTAGTACAAGATAAGTGTTAAAAGTGAAGATAAGTAAGATAAGTGTTGCAACAGATGCCAAAAATGCAGCAAAGGATTAAGAGTGTCGTTTCGTCCTGCTTTCTGACCTTTCTCACAAACTCCCGCTCTGTTTTCCTCTCTGTTGGAGTGTAGGATGAGAAGGACTTCAGGGATAAGCTGTCGCCTATATTTGTTGCTTTCAACTTCAGCCTAAACCCTCAAGCCGCGGCAGACAGATACGACCTGCGACCCATCCTCAACTACCAGACAGCAGAGCTCATCGAACAGAAAGTATGTGCATCCGCTAGATATCCCGCAATTGCATTATGTAAACATTCGGTTTTGCACCGAGCGGTAGGTTATTCTCCTCCTTTATGAAGAGGTCTTCTAAACATACTTCTGGGATGTTCTCCAAATTCTCTGGAAAGCCATTTGAGAGCTGAGGGAAATGTGTAGAGTGTACAGTAGAGAACTTTTCGCTGTCCCACCAGGAGTAGCTTTCTGGGCTCTGTGGAAACTCCGCTGTGGAGGTGTGTGCGTGTATGGAGGGTTAATAGATTTAGTTTTTTTCCGGGCGGTTTCTCGCAAGACATATGCCGTCTGTTTAGGTTTAGCTTTTTGGGTGGCAGTT
Source organism: Puntigrus tetrazona (assembly GCF_018831695.1). Taxonomy (NCBI): domain Eukaryota; kingdom Metazoa; phylum Chordata; class Actinopteri; order Cypriniformes; family Cyprinidae; genus Puntigrus; species Puntigrus tetrazona. The sequence goes on along the minus strand of NW_025047999.1, from coordinate 11,609 downwards.
TTCTCTCAGTAGTGACTGAGCCCGTGCCGAACACATGGGCCGCACTGACCATATGCTGTAACATTCTAATCAGAGGTCTTGGTAAGCAGATTGCTTATCAAAGCCAAAAAACTAAGTGGAAGCCCTTTTATGCATGATAAATATGAACGCCCATTATAAAGGAAGGGAAAAATCATTTAAAAACCTAGTTCAAAACATGTGCCAAGTTTTCAGAAAGTTGCCTTGTGTCCACATCTGTGTTATGCTGTTTTAAATTATACAATAAAAAAACAAATCCTCTTAATCTTCTTTTTGTAAATTTGCACAGGTTTTACAAAGGACAAATTTATAAAAAAATATTCAATGTAAAATGTAAGTTCAATGTATCTTTTAAAATGTATTTTTTAAATATTATATAAATATAAAAAATGTTTACTAAATATTATGGTGTTACTAAAATATATTTTTTACAGAGTATTAATATTACATAAGTATACACTACTTACAGCCATTTATAACAATAGTGACTTTTAAGGACTTTCTTTTCAAGAACTAATGGAGTAAATGAATAATTCTGGAATGGGAAAGCTTATTTGTTGTCTTTATTTTCAGATGACTTTAGGTGTAAGGCTCTGAATTTATCTTGCTCATAGATTGAGATGTTTTGGACCTCCTTTTATAAATGTTGTTAGTGATCCCGCCTGGCGCCCTCCGGTTTGCTGACCCAATCATGCTGTTTGCAGACCTTGACACTTCCGTAAACACTTTATGGTGGTTTTGGCTGTGGATCAGCTTGGACATATGCTCATGTCACCCTCTCTTGTATCTCCACTTGGGCTTTTAATTGTTTGGTTGCTCCAGCGAACCCAAACAGCCCTCTCCAGGAGGTTCAGTGCGGCCCGATACAGAGCTATGGAAAGGGGTGGCCGCCCTCATCGGTTGTAATTAGAGCTCAGCGACTGCTAATTACAGGGAAGCCACTTTGCCCTTTCTAATCTCCCTTATTCTATTTTCTTATGCTCATCGTCATGTTGCGTCATCCTCGCACATGTTGCAAATACAGCGTCAGGTGGTAGCAATTAGCCGCGGCACCACTTTCCCCTTTTCTTTAAATCTTAGAGTCATTCATAAATTGTATTTAGATTCTCTCTCATTAATGTGTGTGCGCTTTATGTGATGTGTATATTTATATTTGTCTGTGTGGTGAGAGTTGGGTGGTGTCGCGTGCAGCTAGCATGCGGTTCACGGTCGGCAGCCTCTGATGTGGATGGTGGTGGCGTATAGAACAGCCTTATGGGTACAACCATAGCTCTTTATCCCTTCAAGTGAGCTCTATATGTTTTTTGAAGCCCGTACACATCTGCTTTTTAACCCAGGATTCCTTTAGCAGTGTTTACCAATATAAAATGTATCATTTCGTTGGCTGAGGGTTGATGTTTACTGTTGTAGTCTCTGAGCACTACATAGTCAAGCGCTAACACGCGCTAACTAAACGCACTGTTTATAATGCAGCCGGCCGCTGCTGTCTGTTGTTTACAAATATCTATAAGTGTTTTGCTTGGATTTTTAAAAAAATTTTTTTTAAAAAAGAAGCTATTTCTTAGTGTAAGACTTTTGAAGTTTCTAGCAATTTGTAAGTATGTAAAGGTTTATTGGATTCTTTTTTTCTGTGTAAGCTACCTAGCGATGTTTAGCCGTTATATTGGTTATGGGAAGTGTAAATAAAAGTATGCTTATTATAGGACAGTGATGTCTGAATGACATTAGAGACACTGGATTGCAGGCGGTATCCTGCATATGATTAAGACAGTTTTGAATCTCAGACAGTTTCCTTTTTTAGATCATTGTTCGTAAACGAATGCTTTACTTTCTATTTTTACCCTTTAAATCAACATGAAATTGAAATTGACCCTGTTTAAGATCTGAGGGACATTCCTGGACTTAATATAAATTATGTTTGTTTGTTTATGCATTTAAGTACTCTAAAAATATTGTTATTAATAAATTTTTTGCTGAATTTTCAAAAAAAAAAAAAAGTAAATAGCAAATAACATGAAAGATGATGCCAAACTTTTTTCTTTTCAATACATTTATGCATGCATTACATACACAAAATACACTACATTTTAAATGTATTCTTATATAAATGAATAGATGTCGAAATGAATAGATATCTGTATTTGCATATAACTGTAGATCTCTCTGGCTTTATTTTGGTATGTAATGCCCGCCATTCACTATTCTGTCAATTCCTGAAATATTAAATCAGGTCCCAGGAGATTTTTTTCACGTATAAGATGATTCTGAATCTAAAATAGGTCGCAAATTAATGAATATAATCTTTCAGTAACTTACGTTAACATTTTTCTGGCTTGTGTTCTAGGCCCAGATTTTATTGGACTGCGGAGAGGACAACATCTGCGTCCCTGACCTGAAACTCTCTGTGCACGGGTAAGATGATTAGCAAGGAATGCAAAAAATAAATAAAAGCCTGGGTTTAGTGTGCTTTTTGCAAAGTTTGCAATAAAGTCACATATAAAGTAAAACTATTTTAGACACGAGCAAAAAGTAATGGCTATTCCAGCTACTGTTTATTTTGGATATTTGGATAAATATTTGTTATGAGTCACAGCTTTTAGAAAGTTTGGACAGAGTGTTCCCAGGTGAGATTAGCGACACACACACATGGACAGATACACAGGAAAAAAACAGGAAGGAGGGCTATGCAACAGGTGCTGGGATTGGCTGACTTGGCTGGCTTGTTGAGAAAAAAAAACTGCATAGATGGCGTGGATAAGTTTGGAAAATTTGGATATAACTGTGGCCCCCTTTTCCCTGCAGTTACAACGGCAGTTTCCTGCAGTTGATTTCTAAAATCTGTGCGCATTTTCTGTCTCTTTTATACACGGATTTGTTTGTATTTGTTGTTATCCTTCGACTGTCTTACCAGAAACCTTACAGATTTGTTGCGTTTGTCTTAGGTCACATGTTTATTAAACCGTGGACGGTAATAATTTTCTCCACAGAGTGATTCAGATTGTTTTGTCGTTCAACAAGCAGAGAGGATAGCATTTCTTGGAAATTCACTCGAGGGGTTATTCTTTAGGAGAAAATGTGAAAATACATCAGAGATGCCTCGGACAACATAGCTGCACTTTAGCATCTGCATCCCAGGTCCAGGTTGCTGTCAAATGAACTTGCGCTAAATCATTTCCATGCGCTTATTTGAACTTCCCAGTGATCATTTGTTGCATTTGGATTAACCACTGAATGCAAATCATGACCTCCTTATGACTTGAACCCAGCCTCACGTGTGCCATTTGGAGGGGTTTGCTATGAAAGTAAAGCAAGCTATGGCTTTCACATAGGTTCGAGTCCCCCGTCAACCGAGTGCCAGCGTTTGAATTCAGTACGTACCGCTTCCCTAGCATGGCTTTATGAGGCCAGGCGGTAATTGGAAGCGTCTGTGTGGCCCTCGCATGGAATTTCTCATTGTGTCTGAGATGTAGAGAGAAAATAAAGGGGGAGGGAACGCGAACAAATAGAAAAAAGAGAACACTGCGGAATGTTTCACAGTCTTTGTCGTTGCATGTTCAACTTTATAGCTGCAATGGAAATTAGGGGTTTTTAATAGGAAATGTGTGTACAGTGTTGGTGGAAGGGCTTCCTGTTGGAAAGATCTGAGTGATATTTACTGCTAGATCAGCAGAATTACATATGGGCAGTGTCCTGTATGCTTAATGGCACTTGACTGCTAGTTTCAAAAGTACTAGACCATTTTAAAATGTCCTGTGCTGGTAATGTATTGACACGGGAAAACGGTGTTTGTTTCTGAAAGTGCGATTTGTTGATTTGCTTGAAACTATAGAAGGTAAATTCGCCGCTAATGCTTGACTTTTGCGTTTTGGTTTCGCAGGGACAGGAAGGAAGTGTACATGGGCGATGACAACTCTCTGACCCTGACTTTTAACGCGAAGAATGACGGAGGCGGAGCTTACGAAGCAGAGCTGTATGTGGTCTTGCCACCAGAGGCCGACTACAGTGGAATAGCCCGCAATAACGAGGTGAGATATGGAGACCCTCCCTCCAGGTGCTGCCTATTACATGGACGTGTGCCAGACCCCGTCCATTAACTCCTACATGTGTTCAGCATTTCAGCTGAGAAAGACCTTTGTTCTGTTACTTTGATACTCCAGCGAAGACGTGTTTTTTATTAATGGAGACATGTGATGAGAAATCCTGTAGTGAGGCAAAAATCTAGATTACTTCACAAATTTAAGAAGGGGTAGTTCTTACAGGATTATGGGTATCAAACAGGGTCTGGTTTTAATTAATTGCTAACTCTGTGTGGGGATGATTTGGCACAAAAAAATGTAACATTCAGCAGTAGTGCCACAACTATTTTTAACAGGTCAAAACACGAGTCAGGGGTGTGAGTTATCACTGTGTGTGTGTGTGTGTGTGTGTTTCCCAAAATTTATTGCCCTTTTTTCCATTTCTCTGGACAGAGCCTGACCCAACTGACCTGCAGTTATGAGACGGAAAATCAGACCCGTTACCTCAGCTGTGACCTGGGCAACCCCATGAAATCAGGCACAAGCGTAAGCACCTAACTATTTTAAACTATTCTGTTTGTGCTTATTTATACACTTGAGTGACTTTGGGTTTCACATCGAGCTGATTTAAAACACCTTGAATACTAAAATTGTGATTTGAAGAGTGAAATTCGAAATTCGAAATAGAAGAGTCTTGTGAATCATGGATAAGTAAATTAATTTATAAAACTCTCAATCTATTGCTCTGTTTTACATAACTGTTTTAAGTAGTTATAGTAAAGCTCATTTTTTCCCTTGGCTAGAAATTGTGGGTACAGCTTTCTGTATGGTTAGGATTAGGGTTGGTTTAGGATTACTTGCATGTAACTTTGCATAACATATGCATAACTATTATGAGAGTACGTACATGTAACGTGTAACAAGACTTTTTAAAATCTGTCAACTGAAATTGCATTTTGTGTGTGCAATCTCTATAAAAATGGAAAATCTGATTACTGACATCTTAACATTTAAAAAAACAGGCCTCCAGCAACAATTATTGTGTCTTGTTAGTCACATAACCTTTATTAGTCATCTAACCCGTATCAGTCAGCTCGTAGTGCTGTCTGGGGGGCTTGTTAAGGGCTGTGCTGGATCATGTTTGGACAGGCATGAAGTGATGCAGGAAGTGACAGTCATTTTGGCTCTGCCTCCTTAGAGAGTGGAATTCCCCTCTCTAAAATGCCACTGTGTGGAGGTGGTGGGACCTGTGTTTTTTTTTAATGTGTCTGAAGAGATGGAATATAATTGAGTGACTGTTCAAACTGCTCCCTTTCAATATGTGTTTCCAGACACCCCTGCCTGTTTTTTAGTTAGCTGCTCTCATTAGTTCAGGGCAGGTTATTTGGGTGTTTTATTCACCGATTTTATTATTAATGCTGTTATTTTTGAATTCCAGGACCACCTAAGTGGTTCCTCCTAACAACCGGCCTGTATCTATAATAGTATCTCATGCAATGAGAAATTCATAAGTTACAACACACACACACGTTCATAAACAAACACACCCCGAACTCTCACAGAATGAGTGCCGAGAGCCACTCGCATGGGGTCTTTTTGCCAGAGTTTGTGTGCGTGCGGTGGGAGCATAAAACCACAATTATAAAAGGGAGGCTGGAACTCCCATGCAGTCTGGGCCTGGGTAGGTGACTTCAGCATTTTAGGGTAGTAACTAAATGGAGTGCTTTTGACAGTGCACCTAAACATGACATCACTAGATGAATGAGAGAGGATACGTTTTAGTGTTTCCACTTGTGTTTTTTGGATGGAATACAGGAAAGAACATTCCAGTAACTTCAACATCTTTTCCGTTGCTATGGTAGTGCATTATGGGGGATTTGTGTGTTTAGAAAATCCTCTGGTGTAATTCTTAAAAAGCTGAATTTCAGAATTGTGGCGCTGCTAATATCGATGGACTACTTTACGAGAAACTGCTTGCATTTCTCTCATTTTTGGGTTGTTTAAATGAATTAATAAATGAATGAAATGTACTTTTATATGTACTTCAGTGACCTTTTATTTATTTAAAATTGTATTTTCAGTTATGGGCTGGACTGAGATTTACAGTACCACGTCTGAAGGACACACACAAATTTGTGCAATTTGACCTGCAGATCCGTAGGTATGAAACTTGAAACCATGTTTTTTTCTATTGATTTTTGCTTTGTGTTTTGTTTTTGTTGTTTTTTATATAATAGCAAACCTGAATAACTGCTTAGTGCTTTTACATAGGAAAATATCACGGTAACATGTTTTAGGCATTTTATCATTTAGGGTTATTGTTATTTTACATGTACTTACTATTAAAATAACAATACATTTTGTATAATTACTTGCAAGTAACCCTGAACAAAACCCTAAACCTAACCTTAACCATAGAGTTAGTACATGTAGTTATTTAATATTACCTAGTACCTAAATTATTACTATAATTATACTATAACAAGTGTAACCAAAGTTGAGGAACAAAATTGTTTCTTGTTTTTTTTAAAAAAGGATATGTATAGAGAAATATATAAAAAGTGTAAAGAAATATATTTAAAGGAAATCTTATATAAAGAATTGCCTATAAAATTTGATTGATTTATTATTTATTTGTTTATTTAAAAATGTATTTCATATACATAAACTTTTACTTATATGTGAGACTATTATTGTTCCTGATATATCATGCATCTTTAATATATTGGCTAGGTTAGTTGCACATGTGGGTCTTTGGTATGCTCTCTAATAATCTCTCCGTCTCTCAATCTGCAGTAAGAATGAGAATAACTCCCAGAGTGAAGTCGTCCCCTATAAGTTGGAGGTGGTGGTCCAGTCAGATGTTATTCTGCAGGGGTGAGTTCACATGCAGAACCCATTTATAAGCACTTCACAAGACCACTGCTCTTCTGGAACTCTCACTAGGAAGCTTTCCCTGTTCCTCCACTTCTCTCATTTTCCCGTCTCTCTTTTTCTCTCATTTTACAGTGTCTCCCGACCAGACAAGGTCTTCTTTCCCCCACCGAACTGGAAGTTGACCAAGAATGTTATGGTTGAACAGGATGTCGGACCCTCCGTCCAGCACACTTACGAGGTAAAGACCTTGTCTCAATCTTTCAGTTGGGCTTGAAGTCAGAGAGGCCTGTCATTGATAGAGCAAAAACTATAAATCCCTGTGGTGTAATTATGGGATGTATGGTTGCCTAGCAACTAGCAGTTAAATTTGCAATGTTTTAAATGTTAGCCCTGCCTGCTTTTTGGAGCTAGATACTAATTTGTGATACTAACTAGATACTAATTTTAGTAAAAAAATTCATTCATTCATTCATTCATTCAATGTATGCATTTAAATATAAAAATTTAACCAGCAATAAAATACACTGTCAATGCAACACCATAGAGAAATGTTTCTTCGTTGAAAATGTTTTTGTTTGCTATTTGTGATGTTTGCATTGTTCAATCAGAGATTTTTATTTTATTTTGTTTTATTATTTTTAAACACACAAGTCACTAAATCCATTTCATGTTGGTTAGTTCTGCTAATTGCTGCTTGCAGTGTATGACACAGACTTTCTGTTAGGTCTTTGCTGATGAGTCACATGTAGAGGTTGTCATGGAGAATCTCCAAAAGTTTCACAGCGGTCTTAAAATAGCACAAGGCATCAAGCCATCCTTTTAGGATGACCAGAGAGTACAGAAACACCTGTGGAGTTACTTTTCCAGCATGATTTAATCCTTTGGTTGTGATGATGTAATCATGAAAATGACAAGGCAGCAAACTTGATTTTAAACCGAAGGGTTTGAGTTGGATTATTATGACATAACATAGATTTTTGATTTATATCCCTGCCTTTCTCTGTCTGTTTCTCCCTCTCAGCTGGTGAACAACGGGCCGAGCCGCATCAGTCACACTTTACTGGAGCTCAAATGCCCCATGAGGCTTCAAAGTAACAAGTTAATTTACCCGCTGGAGGTTACGACGGAGGGCCCCGTTAACTGCACCACCCACAACATAGTCAACCCCTTGAACCTCAAGGTAAGATGCTGTGGGTTAACTGCAGGGCAGAGATTTAATCCAAGTACGAACTGAGCAAATAATTAAGACTGGGGTGCTATCTGCAATTATGTGAACGACTTTGATCTGTGAGGATTTTCTTTTAAAGCACTGTTTATTGGCTCTATGTTTTAACCCATAATGAAAATTTATTCTAATTTAGTAACTTAATGTATAATATTATAGAAATATCACATGATCTAAAATAAATATTTCATGTAATTTGCTAAATGAACATTTAGGTTTTTTTTTTTTTGCACAATTTCTTATTAATGTTATGAGGAAAATAATATGCAAAAAATGAGCGTTTTTATACCATAGCAAAATATTTTTTTTGCCAATTCTAATTATTTTGTTCATTTTAATACAAATAATATAATTGCATTAAATTGTACAAAAATATGAATTTGAGAATAATGACAATTACATTAAAAGGCCTGAGCACATTACAATAATGATGATTTGAAGATAAACATGTTGAATTGTAACAAAAATAACAAAAAGCTGTGAGTGAAATATATTGCTGAAAATTGACCCAGACATATTCTTGATGGGTTATTTCCCAAGTTATTCCTCCAGGGATGTGAAACCTATTGTAATTTCTGCAGTAAAGACATAAGACTCGCAAGCAGTCATGTGAGCAGAGAACAGATGTCCGTCAGAACATCACGAATCGTTTTGAGAGATCAAACTTTAGGGACATCCGCTGTCAGTAACACCCAGTCAAATACGTATGCCCAACACATGCCCATACAACCCATCCATCTATATTTCCTAATATGTCCTTTCTTAGAGCCCACCCTGTCCCTCGCTTAGCCCCACCCAAGGGCATTAAAGCAGCCTTTGATCCTCCTGCCGTACCCTCATCTCAATCTGCTCCCTTCATGCTTCACGTCCCACTGCTGTCTATATAAACACAGCCATCAGCTCAATCAGAGCTCTTACTAAAAGACCCCTTCTCTCCATCTCACTCGAGGGTTATACAAATGATCTGAAAAAGTGTGAGTCACATGCTATAAAAGAATAAATCTAAACATCTATTGATTATTCTGTATGTTATAATGGTTTGTATACCACTCTCTGATGGACAGCCTCGCCGAATCTGGATGATTCGTAACCCAAAACTGCTGTTACATCTGGAAATCTGCAGAATTTCTCCCCTAAGTGGTTGTTTGTTCAGTTTCTCATGCCGCTTAGGGCGTGTTCCTTGGTTTTGTGGAGTGGATGGGTCTACACAATGGAGAAGTTGAGTAAAATTCAGACATCTGTTGCAAAATGCCCCTCGCGTCCCGCACAGCACGTCCCTCCCATTGAGCTCATGGATGAATGTCCGCGTTGAGTCAGAGGGCGTCAGTACAGACTGAACCGTGATGTCAGAGTCCACAGTGTCCAAAAGGGTGGTGAGTTTCCACTCAATGTTCTGTTTCCTTTCCCCTCTCTCTCTTTCTCTGTAGCTCCAGCAGTCTTCTACCGATCAGCCTCCTTTAAGAGACGCGGCCCACGAACACCACATTGAGAAGAGGGAAACGCACAAGGGCGAGCTGTCTCAGCTGACCAATCTGGTGAGATTTCTTCAAACTGTAGGTTATGATAAAAAGACAAAACCCAGTCTCCAAGTGAGTGAAGCATTTGTTCAGTGCTTACATAGGGACAACGTTGTCTGAAATTGAACCTCATGATTTGAAACACCCTGCATAGACAGTATCTCAAATATTATGTTTGTGCGAAGTTTGCTCATGAAAGCTAATAGAAAAACCCTCCTAAAACATCTTAAACCACCATGGTCTTAATTGTCTCATTAGATTGGTCAGGCTGATCTGTTGGATGGTTTCAGAGGGGTTTTGGACACTTTTCAGCTGGCCATTCTGGGAGACCATCTTAAGACAGTTAAGACCAGCAAACCATCTTAGGTTGGTTTCAGGTCAGAAGGAAACTCTAATGTGCAAAAGCATGCATAAATGTGACCCTGGTCCACAAAGTGCCAATTTTTCGAAATTGAGATTTATGCATCATCTGAAATTTGGAATTTGAGGGTGCAAAAAAACCCCTAAATACTCAGGACCTTTAAATCTGTCCAAATGAAGTTCTTAACAATACTAATTTAGGTTTTAATGTATTTATGGTAGGAAATTTACAAAATATCTTCATGGAACATCTTAAACATCTTAAAGATCTTTACTTAATATCCGTATTTTTGACTATTGCTACAAATATAACCCAGTGACTTAAGACCAGGTCAAGGGTCACAAATATTTGTTAAAAAGGTAAATATGAATGGAAAAAAAATAGATGAGTGGAAAAAGAAAGAGAACTTACAAGAAAGAGAAAGCATTCTTCCTGGAAAGTTGTGTGTTTTGTTTCAAAAACTGGCGGTAAACAATATGGGGTTGGGGGGAAAACTGTATTTAATTACTTTAGCTTTTTCTTGCACAAGGTTTGTGTTTTCCAGGGAAACCTTTGAAAATGTGAATACAAATCTGGTAATGGAAATGATATGAAGCGATATTTCAAACTTTTCTGAGCAAACACAAGGTTTCTTGTGGTGAAGTCGTTTTGAGAATGAATGCAACATTTCTCAGTTAAAAAAAATGGAATTTTTTCTATTTTATTTATTCCATCATGTCCCTTTAGAGGCTCTGTATGATTTACATATTGCTATGTATAATCTAAAATTGTGGTAAAATGCATTTTTGGTTTTCATTCAAATTTGGCCAGAACTCTGAATAATTATGACACATACATTTTGAAACAGATGTTGCACCTATGATAAAATACCTTCTTGGTAAGTTTTTTTTTTTTTTTGGAATACAGTTACTGAGTACTGTCAGCAGTAAGGTCAACATAAGTCATTTGCATTGGGTAAAATGCAAATGTTGAACAAACACATCTAATTCAGCGTTCTCATGACCTCAGGAGCCGTAAGACCTTTGGTTGGCTGGTGTAGCAACTCAGAAGGTCAAGTCATACAGGGTCAAAGATCTGCTGTGACTGATTGGCTGCCATTAAAGATGTTTTGCTTGGTTGGTTTAGGTATATGTGTGTGTTTTTGTGTGCTTGCGTACGTGCGTGACCATGTGATAGAACATTAATGACCTCATTACTCTCCAAAGTGATGGGTCTGTCGAAATGTCCTCGCTCTACCCTGTAATTTCCCCATCTTCTCTTGCTCATTAACCGCTTCAGCTAGCACTTCTCTCAGACAACAGCTGATTGTGTAGTCCAGCTGTAGCTCTCATCCTTGCTCTGTACCTGACCAAATGAAAGGGGGCTTTGTCGCCTGTGCCGCTCACATTTATCATCTCTTGCTTGATGACGTGTTCCTAGAGGCCTATTTATTTCATCTTCCTGCTCTCTTGTGCTTATTTTCGTGAGAGAGAACAGGAGTCTCTGTTGACATGACCTAGTGAACAGAGAAAATGTGTTACAGGAGGTTTTAACATCTCTTGATTAGGTTAAGATGATGTATTGGCACCCAATCAATCAATCAATCAATATATATA
>NW_025047998.1:0-4096 GCF_018831695.1 Puntigrus tetrazona | reverse complement strand
TCTCAAAGTATGTATTTTGTCTTATATGAAAAATTAAGTGTTGCATAATGCAAATGTTTTTTCATAAAAATCAATTCAATTTTAAATATTAATTTATTCATTAAATGTATTCATTTCATTTATTATTGATTTAGCAATTAAAATGTTTATTTATTCATTTATTTATTTAAACAGTATAAGAGGAAGAGTTTAGTGTATGTTCTATATTATTATTTTCTTTACCCTCCTAATGAAATGAATGTCACATTACAGGGATCCAATGACGAATGCGGTAGTGTACAGCTCGTGAAAACCAGGGAGCTAAATGTTATTGCATCGGAGGGTCGGAATTTGGCTTTAGGCAGCTGTAGGCAGGGTTTTACAATCCTGTGACCGTACCAGTGAGTTCCCACTAATTTAAAGCAGTCGATGCACAAGACGTTAACATTAGGTCTTTTGTCATCGCTGTTGGCTTGTGCCTCTAACGTCTGTCTCACGGTCCCATCTCTCCATCCGGATCTTCACATTTATATTTATTTTTTTGGTTTTTAAATGAATGCTTGCGTTCCACATGACAGGCTGGCATAATTTTATGTATGCCTGTGATTTTATTTATTTCTGGCAGGAAATGTGATTCCCATGATCTGTGCTTGTTTGAAGAGCACATCTTTTATGATGTCATTACATTGCAGTATCAGTTGTTTATTCTAATGACTGTTTGTAAGAGTTACCATGCAGAGTGATGAAACACTGTAAATTTCTTTGTTTATTCTATAAACTAATCATTATTTTTTCTGTGTTAGTCTTGCTCAAGTGTGGAGTGCTGGACACTAACGTGTAATGTTGGCCTGCTGGAGCGGGGGACTAGTGCCATACTGCATGTTCGCTCACGAATCTGGGCAGAAACGTTCATGGAGGTGAGTGGAAATCCTTGATGCCAAAGCTATCTTCTCTAGATTATTACTAATACGGCTGTAAAATCAGTGTGCGGCATATTCAAGCTTTCATACAGCCAAATTTCAGACTCCAAAATCTTAAAAAAATAAAAATAAAAGCTTGCTGACCTGTCTGTTCCATGATTACACTGATTAGTTTTAATGTAAAGTCTAGATGTGCGTCACTAATAAGTGAACTAACAGAGTTTGTTCATGTACGTTAAAGCGAGTCAGATGATATCTCCAAACAGGAGCTCTTTTGAGAGACGCTTTACATGCTCTCTGCAGTTCTAGCCAATACAAAGCTTATAAGTGAGTGCATTGAAAATACATTAGGAGAAATCCTGAGAGCTAAGCAGATTGGAATGTCAGAGGGGTTTTGTGAGAAGCAAAGCCAGACCGAAACACTGGGATTCAGTGAAACAATACTGCCCCCACCTGAAGGCTTTTGGGATTGTTGCATTGGAAGCTCAATTCTGTTGAGAATGACCAGTCACATTCAAATGAATTCGCATAAATCCACTTTTCCCTGTGTCTTTTAATGCTTTATTGCAGAATCCATATAAAAACTTCATTCTGGAGTGCCTTGCTAGTTACAAAGTGGAAAAGATGCCATATGCCATTCTGCCCAAAGTGACTCCTAGTGGTGCTAAGAAGGTAAACTTACCCATCTAATCTAATTCATGTGCACCGACAGGCTTTGTATGTTTGGTTCATATTAATTAAATGATCCGCTGATCTGTTACTGTAGATGGTCACTCCTGTGGTCTGGAATAAGCCAGACAGTACGTACGCTGTTCCTCTGTGGATCATCATCCTGGCTATTTTGGCTGGTCTTCTACTGCTCGCACTGCTGATCTACGTCCTCTACAAGGTCAGTGTCTGCCATTTTGATTTCTAGTTGGGCTTGATAATTAATCTGGACTAGCTAATCGCAACAAAAATATTTTGTGGACAGACAAGCAAATGAATATAATATATGAATATGTACTTTGGTAGCACTTCATTTTGAATGTACTTACTACTATTACAACAATAAATAATGCATAATTACATGGAAAAAACCTTAAACCAAACTCTAATCCTAACCCTAACCATATATTAAGTACATGTAGTTCATTAATATTTCTCAGTACTTTACTGTACTTTTTGTAATGGGATTATGGTAATAGAAGTAAACCTTATCCTAGAAGTAGCTTGTTCATATTATTGGCTAGTTGACCTATTGATCATTTAACAAAATGCTATTCGTTTAAAATATTGTAAATTAATACTTACGCTTCTTAAATAAATGAATTGTAAAAAAACAACAACAAAAAACATTAACAAATAAAATCATGAATGTGATTGTAAACTATATTTGTAAACACTTGACATAAATTATGATTCCATTTTCTAAGTCATCATAACCTAAATCTTTTTCTTAGATCATGTTAACTGATTGTTAATAAATATCTTATAATGAGGCTAAACAATTATTTAAGCAAATTATATCGATTATATTATATTAAATTAATTAAATGATATAAACAAATTCTTATTCTTTGTAGTGTAACTACCAGTAACTAATTGTAAACTTTTTACATTTTACATTTGCTAAAAACTTGTAATTAATCATAGATAAACTAAAACTTTTTTTTGGTAATAAATAAATAACCATCTTTTTATCTATTCATAAATACGTTGCTACTAATTATAAAGCAATTCTTATAACTATAGTAAAACTATACTATCTGACTATAGTAAATCTTTTGTTATAGTCAGGCTAGCTTGTAACTAATCGTAAAACAGTTGTAGTTGGACTAGTTCGTAAGTAAATTTGGATAACTTTCTTTTGTTCAGCTAGGTAGTAAGTAATAGTAAATGAGTCCTTTTCTTCACCATAATTTGGTTTCCTTCTCTTCTCGATTCCTGTAGCTTGGCTTCTTCAAGAGAACTCCATACGGCACGGCCATGGAAAAAGCCCAGCTCAAACCTCAGGCTGCATCCGAGGCCTAAACTACACAAGAGAGCATTTAGAAAACACGTCCCGGAGAATGTTCTTGACCAGAGGCCATCCAAAGAGAGCTTACTTGCTGTTAAAAAAAAAAAAATGACAAAGACTAGACTGCAGTAAAGGAATACGGAGGAAAGATCACTGGATCTTCACTGTACTGCACTAGATCATGAGACCCTGAGGACTTAAAGCCAAATGAATGTTGACATTTACTATTTTATATTATTGTTTTTCCTTGATGTGGGTTTTTAGCCACCACTTATAGCCTACCACTCACAAACAGATCTTAACCAAAACTCAGGATCACTTGCCTCGCCTGGCAACCTGCTAAAGGAGAAAATGAGACAAAATCTATGGACACAATCTGCACTAATAATGAGAGTAACATTTATTATATTTAGTTTTTTGGTCTTAGTCTGCAACTGTTCAAAGATTTCAGATGGTTAATCAGCATCTGCCGTGTAGCATTTCAATTTTTATGTTAAACACACACACACGTTTGCACCAAAAAAAAACTTCTATGCAGTATTTCACAACCAACCAGAGATATTAAGACAGGTTTTGCTCATTTATTGTTTTGAAAGAGAGAACGAGGTAGTTTGATACCTCACCATGGACCCTCATCTCCAGTTTCCTGCTGTCTTTTTTTCTTTTTTTTTTCCATTTTGTGATTTTCATTAGAATGGGTTTTCACTTCGAAATGAGATGTTTTCAGCTCAGTCTCCTCTGTATCTTCTGAAGAAAGCAAGCCAGGTTGGTTTCGCTCTCAGGTGATGCCGCGGAAAGCGTAGAGTGACTCATTTCCGCGGAAAACATTGTCAGGATCCTTCGTGGAAGGCGGCCGTTCTTCCCTGCTGAATGTCGGCCGTTTCGGTCTTGTTATCGTAGCAGTAACAAGCGACAACGTTGCCTTAAAAAGTCATCTGGGACTCAACTGGATCCGCACCGAGCCTGTGAAACCTCACCGATGCCTTGAAGCAGAGCTGTGCTTTGCCTTACGCTAACAGACTCTTGGGCCAAATAGCGGAAGGGTTGTCCCTCCAAACTTCTGAGGGGGAACGGAGAATATCTGTGCACTTGGAAGGAGATTTGAAAGCAAACCTCTTCCAAGGCAGCAGGCCTCATCCAGGGACTGAATGTCGAAAAACATCTGTATACTTTTTGTTGTCTTTTTTTTTTTTTTTTT
>NW_025047997.1:0-4018 GCF_018831695.1 Puntigrus tetrazona | reverse complement strand
ATGTGAGATTTTTTTTGGGGGGAGGGGTTTATGGAGAGCCACAGTCAGTGTAGAAATGCCTCCGTACATCATGGTGCTGAAGTGGCTGAAAAGGACAGGAAGTAACTACAATCACCCATCTTGAAACTCCTGTTTCAGTAAGCCACCTAGAAAGGGAAAGCAGCTGGAACTGTGGGATTTGTAGGAAATCTGTATGGAAGTGCAATATTATTGTATTTTTTTTTTTCAAGTTGTTTTGTCATGTGCATTTTATTTTAGTGAAGTTCTCAGAAATAAGGAGTATTTGAAGACAACACCCAGTTTGAGGGTTGAAATTAGCCCAGATGTTCAGATAATTTAAAAGACAGCGTAATGCTGTAGTCTAAAAAATACAGAAACTGACAAAAAGGACCAGATTTTTAATGACAGACTCCACTTGAATCCTTTGTAATGTTTTGAATCTCTTTTGTACATTATCAAAAATTATTTATTCCTCCAAAATTTAGATTTTAGTTTCGAGATTTTTGTATTTTGAGCGGGAGGAAACACTGGGTATGTCTTCATTTATTTTATTTTATTTTTTAACTGCCCCGAATCCCCGTTTGTGTTTTTTTTGTTTTAAGTTGTAAATATGTTTGGTGAGGAGATTATTTTAATTTTCAGCTGATACTGATTTCATCGCCCCATATTGGGGAGAATCAGAGGGATGTTCAAGTAATTATTTGTATTTAGTTTGCATTTTAAAATAAATCTTTCAGTTTTTTTTACAACTTTTTTTAAACTTTTCTTTGCCGACTTGTGAAAATAATTTTGAAAATGAAATTGGAAACTGAAAGTGGATAAACGATATACAATAATAAACAAGCACCACAAATGTTCAATAAATTATTTATATAAAAATAAACACTTCATTAAAAAAAAAAAAGCATAAGATATATACTTTTATATATAATTTCTACAAAACTGTGCTCTCTTCATAGTACTGCTTTAGCTTAGTGGTTTTCAGCTTTTATATACAGCAGCTAGTACTAGATCTGTACAATCTGTTGTTCTCCAGTGCTTGCTCACAATGAAATTTAAAGCTTAATATTCAAAACAGGCCACAATACTGTTAAATAAGGAATAAGTGCTGTCAGACCATAGATTTACTGAAAATCACCGCATCTGTGTGCTTTCATTTTCAATAATTCATTGATCCAGACTCAAGTGTCAGTCAAAATGTCTATATAATGTTCACTCACGGAGACATTATTCAGTTTTTTTTTTCTCTTCACACAACAACATGCTTCTAAAAGCAGCCCAAGCGAGCGTCGCTAGTTTAGGAACAATGTGGCGAAGAGATAGAGGAACTCTAATCTGAATCAACAATGCCATGGTACACAGTTTTTAGAAATAACAGTTAATGCCAGCAGCACTAAAGTGAAAATCTTTAGCTCATGGTGTAGTATTGTGTCGGACACGGCACATATTAGTCACAGCAGTCAGATCAGAACACTTCTGATAAGGCATCAAAAGGAAATTGTCAGCGTTTTCCCAGCCAATGCTCGGCTTTGCGCAGTCCACGTAGCACCGGCTGACGACGTTTGTGAGAATTTACACCAATTAACCACACGTAGGGCAATCATGGATTCCATCAATCCCTTTTTTTTCTCCAATATGGAGCAGGACGGGCTAAAGGAAGGCAGTCTTGCAGCGTCTCAGTGCTCTATGGCTCTGGAGAGCTGAGTTAGTTTCTTCTGGTTGTCGATCACTTTGAGGTTCTGGATGTACTGTCTCACGTTGGCTGCATTGCGCAGGGTCAGGGACTGGTCTGAGTCTGCAAGATGTGAGAGAGAAATTAAGGCTGAACTGCAGTGACATATGTTTTTGAATCATACGTCACTGAGGAAAAAGAAAACAACATACACGTTGATAGTCGGATAGCTTGGGCATCCAAGAACATTCTCTCCGTCAAGCCTTTCTGTGGAGACGAAGGCACTGCGAATGCACAGAAGAGGAAAGGATATTGCGGAATTCGATTTTTGAAAACTGAATAAAAAAAAAAAAAAGAAATTCTACAGAGCGTTATATATCCACACCACTAGGGGGAGCCGTACCGTAAGGCTGACTTCGACACTCTCGAACTGTCTTCACTGTTCTGGCAATCATGCGCTAAAAATAAGGTAAAAAGCACATAATGAATATTTTTCTAAGTGTTTTAGGTCTAATGTCGCACTTAAGCTGAAAGCAATGCTCTCACCATTTTCTCAAAGTTGACCAGTTTATCCGTGTAGTTCTTGTTTCCCTCGTGGATGAATGTCATATCTACACAGGCAAACGAGTAAGCGATAGATTCCGTTGGTTAGCCTTATATTCACTAAATGCTAAACGATATCAGCTGGATCAGTAGTAAACTGCACCTTTAAGCAGTAGGGGCATGAAGGGGATGTATGGAGGGCTGAGTTTGGCTACAGTCAGTCTGTAAGCCCTGTGGTTACGGGATGGATCCTACAACACACAAAATGACTTTTCAGATTATCTAGACATGACAAATGCTTGTAAAGAGCGTGCAAATATTTGCTCTTACCATCAGTCGTTCATAGGCACAGTAGATCCTCTTGGTTTTGTTTGGAAGTCTCTGTCAAGTCAAGTCGAATTTAAAAGTTAACCCCAAAGTTTGCATTTACAAACACCACCTATATTATATAAATTAACGTTAACGCAAGGTCATTTAACGTGTTACAGGTCTTTAAAGACGTTATTGGTATTTTACACAAAAACGTTTTTAGACAGTTGTTCTTACCTCCCATGTTTTATTGAGTCTCTGTACAGCGCTGTTACTGAGCCCGAACATCACTGCGAAAAACGAGTTCAGGTTCTTCTGATCTTTAAAACTGAAAATAAAAATAAAAAATGCACTCCATAAAATCAAACGCATTCATTAGTAAATGATCGGTCTTTGTTTTTGTGCTACAGATTACAGCATCCACAGTGGTGCATTTTGGCTCCCCCCAGTGTTCATAAATGGTACTCTAAAAACTCTAAAATGGTACATTATTTTATTATTTTTTTAAAATTAATAAAATGTTATAGTGCAGGTTGGGTCATTTTCTGTGTCAAAATTGTTATCGCTAAAAAATGCTTCAATGAGGGCCAAAGAAAAAGAAAAGAATTAGCAACATAATTTACGTTGTTGAAAAATTAGAAAGATTTTTGAAGTTGTAAATGCAGCTAGATTAATAAAGTATGTTTTACAAGAAAAATATATTTCACAAGTGTAATTTAATTCAATACGTTACTTGACATTTCTTTGTAATAGATTTCTCAGCGTATATCTGTAACATTTATTATGACAGTAGTATGTGCGCATTCTCCTATGTAAGTATCTGCATGGCCGTAAAGTTGCAAAACAGAGTTTGCACAAAGATTATGTGAATTAGTCTTAGTGGGTCAGGGGTGGTTACAGTGAGTTATGTTGATGTTGCGAAGGTAAACTTAAGCAGAAGTGTGATGGAAGAGTCTTGTGTGCTGATATCGTACTCACACAACAGCCATCTTGATGAACTTCTTGAGTAGTATGGCTCTCTTGGCCAGATCCTCGCAGAGACACAGCTCCGTCACCACCCAGTACTGAACCTCATTGAAGCGACGCACGAACCGCTCGAGGTTAGCCGTCGTGGCTCCAGGGAATTTTTCCCGTCCGAAAACGTAGTAGACCAACTCCACCTGCAGCAAAGCACGCCGACTTTAGTTACGTCTGCAATGTTTTTCAGTAAAAATGTTTCTTGAACGGCGAATCAGCATATTAGAATTATTTCTGTAGGATCACGTGATCGTTAAGCTTTGCCGTCATGAAAAGTAATTGTGCTTTAAATAAAACATTAAAATGAAGAGGATGTTGTAAATTGCAATAATATATGACAATATTACTGCATTTTATTTTTAATCAAATAAATGCAGTCTTTACATAAGGTACTTTTGCAAACAATGAAACTAAATTATTCCAAATATTTATTTCATTTTTTTGCAATCATCAGACTTTTTGTATTATATATATATA
>NW_025047996.1:0-10870 GCF_018831695.1 Puntigrus tetrazona | reverse complement strand
TATACTGTATAAGTATGTCTCTTCAAGATTAGAGTTGCTTTTATCTGCTCTATATTGTTTAAGATGAACTTTGGAAGCGTACAATTGCTGTGAATGTGGGACAAATAGTCATTGAAATAACACATGTCCACTTCACTTCCTGCTAGCATTCATCTGATAGGCACTCGCACAGGTATTTGTGAGCCGGCGTCAGATATTTCAAGGGTTTACTCAGCAGGTGTGAGCCAAGCGTACGATTCAGACAGCTCGGCTGTAAAATATCTCACTGACTCATTCTACCCTGACATGTTTGATTCTCGAGCAGATACGCTGCACACATGACTGATCGTATCCTGTGACGTTTGTGTCCCTGACGACTTGTATCTAAATGCCAAGTACACGCTGATATTTACAGGATTAATATGCTGTGATGCTGTAACTGAGGTTATGGATTGAGGTAACAGTTGAACCAAAAAAAATTAAGTTGGCCGAAAACGCTTTCACTCTCGGGCCATTCAATATGTAGATGAGTTTGTATTCTTGATTTGGATAAAATGTAATATTACATCACTTGCTCACATTTGACGGCACCCATTCACTGCAGAGGATCCCTCTCCAAATAGCTAATAAAAACAATAATCCTAACCATCAATTAATGTCTTGTGAGCTAAAAAGGTATGTGTTTGTAAGAAGCAAGTCCATCGAGGCGTTGAAATTTGAAAACATTGTTCTGGCTATAAGTCCATAGTCTGTAATATCATTTCTTATAATATCAAGTCTATCCTCTCACATCAAAATTCACCAACATGTTTGTCTAGAACAGTTTTGGACTGGTTTTGCTTGTAAACACGAACCAGGCAATTTTTCTCATTGGAGAAAGCAATGTATATAGAGGACTACTGCTGTATTTTGGCCATAAGCAAGGGTTTGAAATCATGTTATTACTTATAGTTATTACAAACACAAACTTCACAAGACGCTAATTTATGGACTGAAGTAGCGTGGATCACTGTGATGTTTTAATTCACTGCACAGGATTCTTATCTACATTCTGGGTGGCCTGAGAGTGAGTACATATTAATTCAATTGCTTTAACGTAACAAATCCTCTGGTTTTAGTCTTAGTCTCATTTTTGTTTAACGCTCCTCCTTAAGCAGATAAATGGCATCAGAGACTAAAATGAAACCGTTTAATGCGCCAGTGTATTCTGGTTCGGCTGTTACCTCATGCATGGCCATGAAGAGCTCCCAGTCATAGCTGGTGTGCTGGCTGGCCATGTCCTTGGAGCACATCTGCTCCAGAGTGTCCATGGTGCTCTTCTCTGGCCCCAGCTGCTCTTTCGCCGGTGTCTGTCAGGGGCAAAACGCACACATCAGAGAAGATACTTCAATCTGAAACATCACATCACACCATTCTGTTCATATTTGACCAGTCTGTCAATTAACTAACTGCAGATTTGTAGCTTATACATTTGAAACTGTATTACTGAAATTTGAAATTTCATCCCATTCAATAATTATATGGTATATTAATTAAATGAAATAAAAATAAATACTTGCTGAAAAAAGTAGTGCTGTTAAACAAATAATAGCGATTAATCGCATCCAAAATAATTGTATTTTTTGCATAATATATGCATATATAATTTATAAAAATATGCTGTTTATTTATAAAATAGATTTATTTATCTATGATATAAATATAGACATGTAAACACATGCAAATATTTTAAAATATATACGTATGTGTATCTATATATACACATAATAATTATACACAGTTCACACACATATATTGTGTAAAGAAAAACCTTAATTTTGTATGCAATTATTCGTGACAGCTCTAGAGAAAAGCAATGTGATCAATTTATAACAAATTTTGCATTTGTATTATATTTACAGCTGACAGCTAGAATTTCCAACAGTGTGGATCTTTTACTATGAAACAGCAGTAACTCTGTTGACATCCTCACCAGTTGTTCCACCTGGCTGGCAGAGCAGAAGAAAAGCTTCTCATTCACTCCTAAAGAGGCGGAGACTGCCGTGGTCTCCAACTTGAGCTGGACCCTGTCTGCAAGAAGCGGGAAGAAACTTTGATGACGTAAAATACCTGATCAGGTTGGACAGAAGATCCCAAGAGGAAACTCTGAACCCAAATCATCTGAATCTCATAGCCTACCTCCTGAGGAATTCATCCTGACCAGCACATAGTCTCTCTCAGGATCCACTAACGTAGTCAAGATGTCTTTCACCGAAGCATCGACCGGCAGCATCACCGTGACAGCCTTATGATCAGGTTTAAAGATCTCGTACAAGACTGCAAACAGACAATTGGACTCTTTTAAATGAACAAATTTAATTCGGTGGTGTCTGTTTTGATCAATTTTAGCAATTTCGCAGGGATGTTATACTTGTGATTTCTTTATGACACTGGTTATTATTAAAACTCTTACTGCAGTAAAATACAGACCTTTATCTTGAGCTTTAATCGACCGTAATTTCCCCACCGGCTCTTCGTGAGCAGAAAACCAATCAAACTTTTGGTTCAGCTGAAACAAATAGATGACCATATTCGATATTAGGGCTGCAAAAGGCAGTTTTCAACATGTTTAGACAAACTGGGTGTCTGAAATAAATAGACTGCGCCGATGGTGTCAGGTAGGATAGATTTTTTGTCAGTTGTCATTCCAAGAGTTTGAGGATGTTACCATGGATAACACTGACCTACTTTTAACGTACGTTTCTATTGTCATAGCATGCATGACTCAGTCAAAAAGGGATTTACTTTTGATTTGTTCTTTGAATTTGTCTAAAGGCCTCTGGCCTCATAGCTGTTGACTTTTCCACCGGCGAGTCTGTTTATCATGCTGTGTCATAAAGTAAGTAGGATTTATTGGTTGGACTCTTATCTCAAAGTTTCCCATTAGACTAAGAAAGCGGTGCCTCTTACCTTTGTCAGAGTGTGACATCCATTTTCGGTTCTGTAAAGAGGATAATAGGAATATAGCATTATGCAAAGAGGTTTGATGACATAGTAGACTCGAGAGAAAAGGTGTGGACTTTATAAAAGCAGGTCAAAGAAAGATCCATTATAGTATTTATTACTTTAAATCTGATGTCATCAGTTTGACTCAGCTGATCGGCTGAGCCACATTCCAACAGTCACGTGATCAAAAATCATTGTATAAGAGAGCTGATTTTGGTCATTATGACAAAATGTTTATCTGCTATTGTTTGTTTACAAATAGACATCGGTTACTTACATTTTTGTCTTTCTTCTGTCCCTCAGTTGTTCTCTGAGCATGCTGGAAAGTCTCGAGTCAGCCATCACCCCTTCCCTGAATTTCTATAGCAAAAAAAGGGATATTTTAAACAAACATACTTTTGCATTACATTTAGAGACAACATAAGTATCAATAGCACTGACAATGCATATCTATCTATCTATCTATCTATCTATCTATCTATCTATCTATCTATCTATCTATTCCTGAAACAATGCACTACATTTTTGGATTAAACAAAAATATTGGTATATTTTTCAATTATGTCAATTAAGTCAATTATGATTTGATTTTATTCAGTCTTCAAGTATTTAATGCGTCCCATCTTTTCATTTAAAGTACCACAAAACCATTTGTAACGTTTTACTTCCGAAGAAGTAGTAGAGCTGCAGCATTTAACCTGTTTTTACCTCCAGAAATTCAGAGGCCACAGAATTGTCCCTCAGGAGAAGACCGTACAGAGCTACCCAGTGAGCCACAAGTTTCACAACCTTCTGCTTGGTGTTGAGAGCGTACGCCGCCTTCTCCAGGTCTGTACCTTCGGAGGGCTCCGCTTGGTAGGTACAAATGTAGGTTAAGGATACACTTACAGTTTCAGTTAGAGCTTTGAGCTCTTTGGCATAAGGACTGGTAACAAAGCAAATAAAACACAGAGGAAATGTCAATATAAAGTGGAAAATCAGTAGTTCCTGTAGTTGCAGGATATTGATGCTGGAGGGCTGCGCAGAGCTGGCCGTAGGGCATGAAGACTGGATGTGTTAAGAGGAAATCAGTCACACTGGGATCTGCAGATGTACAAACACAGTCGTAAACTTCATTAACAACGGTTTGCTTTCTTTACTGAGCTCTGTGGAGAAGCCCAGAACATCTGAATCATCCGACTTCATGGTTTTAAACACCAAATGAGCAGGAATGTTTTGGTCTCTCCCTCAGTACTGTAATTAACTGATCGGTTTTCAACAAATAGTAGATTCCTATATCAAGCACAAGTTCATCCTTACCTATAAAATCAGTGCCATTGGTTTCCAGTTTAATCGTCTCCAGCATGTGTTCTAGGATCTTTTCTGGCGTTCCTGACATTACTGTGTACCTGAGAGAGGTGGATAATTCATATTGACAGTTAAGTGTCCTCCATTCCTATCATTCATAATTGCACTTGCAAATGCACTTAAAATCAAATAACAGTGATGACTAATGATTGTGCTTGCATTTCATTGTTCAGCGGCACTGTAGGTAAATTACCCAGGATGAATCACCTTTCACTGCAGACATTGAACGGCTTTACCTATTCTGGATATGTATTATTCATGGCTCGTTTCACTTGCTGATTTTATATAAATGGTTTATGAAGATGGATTTGAATTGGCGGATTTCATTTACTCACATGCGTGGTAAAATGGGCTTAACACTGCGAGGAAGCATTCTCATAAATTAAGTCAACGCAATTCAAATGACTAAGTAATTAATGTAATGTAATGTAATGTAAGTAATGTTTTCATTAACCCTAAAATAAAATCATACTTAATATGCACATTTTAAGGCATCTAAAATATCAATATGTTCAAAACATTTCTAAAAACCTGTTGCACACAATCTACTACATGCCTTCTGTAGTAATCATTTAAATATATTGAGAAGTTATTAGAAGACATAGACAACATATATACTGCTCGGTTTCATTGTTTATATTACAACCAGTCAGAACTTCTTTTTAGCCACATAAAGATCAGCAACTGCACCACATTTTTGCTTATTTTTAAATTTGAGATCATACTAAATGAGCCATAAAAATCTGATGTATTAAATACAAAACTTTTTTAAAAATGTGATTTTTTTTGGATTTAATGTTTTGTCTATAAACTGGTTCAACAAATTGTTATATTTAAAAAAAAGAATGTTATTAAATCTGCACGAGATTAAATCTTTAATTGTGATTTGACATGCAGTCTTATGCCATTTACAGCATTTACAGTATTTACAGTATTTACTGCATGTCAATGTTCTGGTAATCAAATATATATATTTTTGCTATTCTGTTTGTTGATGCTTATGGTGCAGTGACTAAACTTTAATTAAATCATTGAAAATTGCAATTTAGCAAAATAATGGACAGAATCGCTTACTTATTGCTGCTTGCTGATCCTCCCTGATAGGCAGACTCCTGCACCGAGCTCTTCTCAAGAACCAGAACAACTTTACCGTGTTCCTCCAGTCGGACGGTATTGGCCTCAACATCCTGCAGTTAAATACAGGTTAGAGACCACCTTAGATACCCATCTGTGCAGACGCTAAGCTATGCACACACAACCTACCTTTAGGATACGTATAAAGTCCTGCTTGTCCACCCGCAGGAAGTGGCAGTTATCTTCTCTCAGGATGATGGTGGCAGAACGAGGGGCGTCATTCACCAAAGCCAGCTGCCCAAAGTCTTCTCCCTCATGAAGCGTGGTCACCAAGCCCTGTGTGACGCACATACACAAGATCATCTTTCCTTAAGAGGAAGCGCACAGTATGAATTACCTTTAAACAATGCAAGTATATCTATATTTAAACTCAATGACTTCTAAAGGTCACTCAGCTGATGTTAAATAGCTTTACCTTGCCGTGTGTGATGACATTAACAGAGCCTCTCCAGATGATGTACCAGGAAGTCCCTTTGTCCCCCTGACTGAATACTGAAATAAACACAACATGTTACGTTGTATTCTTATAGCAAACTCAGCCTTACCTTTAATTTGTTCTTTTTTTTTGGATTGGGCTTACCAAATTTAGACAAGCGAACAGATGAGTTGTTTTTTTTCTCAATATTTTAGACAATAATTTTGTGCAGGGTTTCCCAAAAAGTTTTAATTCATAAAGTAATACCATTAATTTTTTCGGTTAATACCTATTGTAGTATTTTAAATAAAACATCCATAAATCATGATTCATTTAGATGTTTTCAGAGACAGATTAAAATGAAGTGGGTTTATTCTTAAAACAAGAACAAATAGATATCTTGTTTTAATCATAAACTCACTTTGATTAGTTTCTCGTAAAACAAGATTTCTAAAATCAATATTGCTTCTAAAATATGTATTTATCTTGATTTAAGAATCTTTAAACATTGGAAAACAAGACAAAAATACTGATGAAGAAAATAACTTTTTTGCAGTCATTTTTGAACTCGAGGTACAGTAAAAGTGTGTAAAATTATATATTGGACGCATTATTAAACTTTATGCAGGTAATACAATACATGTTCACATTTAGAGGCCATATTAATGTATTGTTACATTTTAATTAATTACATTTTCTTAAAAAGACCTTCATAAATCCTGCAGAAACCCTGCTGTAACAAAAAATAATCATGCTATGCAAAATTTGACCATAAAAACATATGCAGTAAAAAGATTGCAAGATTTAACCTTTTTATTTTCACTTCATTTCGGTGTAATTTACAATAAATAAAATCAAGACTTGTCGGAATTTTCTTTACATTGTACTACAAAATGTATTTCATGTTTCATTTTTCAGCCGGATACATTTAAAAGTCATTTAATCTTAATATCAGAATTCAAATAGAAATGTACAGTAAATCATTAATATGCCTGAGAAATAAAATATGATATGAGTCTGAATAAATGGAACTAATATGAGCTTGTGAAACCTGACAGGTTTAAAAGTGACTAAACTACCCTGTTAGATAATCATCAGTGTCTGCTTCCTACTCGTGCTATTCACTATGCATGAATGACTGCTGCGTTGACGCCAGACGCTCCGTAAATGCTTTCATTTCTCTTCCCTTCGTCTCTTAGTTTGCTGATATTAGGATGTCAATCATCCAGTTCATCACATAACAAGGGAATTACACAATAAAATGATTCAATCGTCTCATTCTCATGCTCTCCGTCTGTGGCGTCTAAACAGGAAGTTCTCCGTTTTAACTCTGGCTAAGCGCAAATTCAATATTAGCCGTGTTCCGTCTTCCCGCCCACCACTAATGAAATGTCATCACTGCTTTCACACTCACAGACTGTTCCCGCCTTGGCATGGCTTTCAAAAAACAGCACTGCTGCCAGCTCCTTCCGAACCTATGGGAGAGAATGAAAGAAAGAAGGGAAGAATGAAGATTTGTGGCGCAAACAAACGTGACGGCTGTCAGCGATTGTTGACTCACAGATGTAGACAAGTGCGCCACAGCTTTGACGTGCAGGAGTTCTTCGTAAATAACTTCCAGGTCCTCTGTAGTTCTCTGGCTTGGGCTAAAACATGGACATAGATTACTGCACAGAGAAATCTTATGCCGTTTATAAAAGAGATTAAATGTGAATGTGCGTGTTAAAATGACATCCCAGTTTAATATCTTTAGATAACTGTAATGGTCGTAAATATTTGTTAGACTTGATTTGATATTGATTTTTGTAAAAGAGTGAGACATAAGCCAGTTTCTAAGCCAATGGCGACGCACTGAATTCATATAGATTATGAAGTTTGAGTTTATTTATATACAGCAAGTTCTTCACAGAAATTACACTCTTTGCCTTTAAGTGCTGGTCTTATGTAAACTGTGTTTCTGCTTATTTTTTAGACAGTTTTGGCACATTTTTTGGCCTCTTACCATTTACGCAGTATCATAGTCAGAAGAGCATCCGGACCCATCTGGATCAGGAGCGATAAACTCTCTTGGAGTTCTTCATCTTTGGAGTCTTTCTCGTTAGTTGTGTGATTAAGGTCATACTCGGCCTCCATGAAGCGGTAAAACTGTGTGTCTTTGTCATGGAAGTTTAACTCCTGTTTCACTGCACATTTTTACAGAGACATTGATTGCGAGTTAGTCAGTATTTTCAGATATTAAGTTAATAGCATGTTTTTGGTCACGGCAAAGCTATTTTTTGCAGGTGTACCTTTGTATCATGATGTAATTCTTGCCATAGTATCACAATCTGATACTCTTGTTTAAAGGAAAAGCATGCCAAAAATGATATTCTTGTGCTGATATCTATAGATAATCACTCACCCTGAGTCAGAATGCCCTCATCCACCAAAACTTGCCACATTCCGACCGCCTGACTCCGGGACTGGAAGCAATCATTGAGTTTCATTAACCAGTCCACAAGTTCCTTCCCACTGCAGCACTGTCTGTGGGACAAACCAGTCAAAAAAGCAAAGTGTTACACATTTATCTTCATTTCTCTATTGGTTGAGTAATGAGTAAGCCGATTAGTTTTTCCAAAAGGATGCTAAGTGACTTCCTTGGAAGGCCTTTTCATCACAGTCAGAAATATAACACGCTTTGCACAAGAGAAAGATTCACCTGTGAGTCTTAAGATGGTATTTTCTGTCTCTTATCAGGCCTGGGTTACGCTCCATCAGTGTGCTGTAAACCACCCGCGCAGCCTTCAGGATCCGATCGGATAAAAACTGATGGAGAGAAATATTTTAGTCATTATTTTTTTTATTTTGTTCTAATTAAGCCAGTCTTTTGTAATACCTCGAATGTGTTTGAATGCTGTTTAAATTTGACACCAATTATCTTCCTGAATGTTTTAGAAAGTTTCAAAAATATGTTGGCCATCGTTTTTTTTTTTATTTGAAATTATAATTAGCACCATTTGCACTCTTAATTACTTTCTGAATGACTTTATATTTATACGAACCGCATTTACATTTTACAATTATTTAGCAGATGCGACTCACTAATGAGGAATGCAGCAAGCAATTCAAGAGGCACATAAAGCAAAAAGTGCTTATAATACAAAGTTTCAGACGCTGTTTAGAATAGCGTTAGCTAGAACAGGGAGGGATTGAGGAAATTATTATTATTGTTATTTTGGATGCAGTGAAGTTCTCGAGGAAGACATGAGTTTATAGCTCTCTCTTAATATTGTTTAATATATTAATATTTGACTTTCTGAATGAGATTGGAAAGAGCATTCCACCAGGAATGGTGAAGGAAAACGTTCTGGAAAGTGACCAGTAATATCAACCCAGGCACCTAAAAGTTCCCATCAAACCCTAATTATTATATGCCAGATTTAGATGAAAGTTTGCTCATTTCCAAAGCAAGACTGGAAATGTTTACTCTGGTGTTTACAGTCATACACAAGATTCCCTTTACAACCATATCGGCTATATAGAAACACAGCGAGTTGGTGTTTTACTGAACAGGTGACTGGAGGGTGAGAACCTGCAAAAAAAATTTTCCAACACCACCTCCGCTGAGTTGAATTTACCAAACTGAAGATCGCTAACGTTCACACTCCTCCCCCGTATGGAAGCTGTTTCTCCGCTCGTCTGTTTTCCTTCTATCAACTTGCTCAGTTTTCATCCATCCCTCCCTTCCAAGGCTTCTGTTTTCATTCCACGTCTCCTCCTTTCCCGCCCTTCGCTCTGTTGGACCCCCCGCAGACGGCGCGTCCCTCTCAAAGAAGACCGGACTGTAAGAACTCGACCTCATCGACTGAGGCTAGAGTTTATTGAACTGCTGGAGCATGCCACCGTTGTTGCTACGCAGCCTTAGTTTTTTTTTTTTTTCTGCAGGCCTGCCAAGACCAACTCACTGATCACATGGTGATAAAACTGGTTTAGTCTCAGTTGAAGTGTAGGCAAACAGGAGGGTATATGGACATGCTGGGATGACAAGCGTTGCATTAAAAGCTAGTTTTAGAAGAATGGTCAGCTTAGATCGGCTTTAAATTCAGTGCTGGTTTGCACTAACGAAAGGAGGCTTGCTAGTTAAGACAGCTAAAAATATAACATATGCTGTTGTTTTTTTTACTGATGACGATTGAAGTGGTTTTTAGCAGAGATCACACACCAAAATACACCTTAACATCAAAAGCTGCAAGTTCAAAGCCAGACGCCCCAAGCTGTTGCAGGAGGCCGTAACAGCACAGCAACCCAAGTAAAAATTTGGCCATTTACTGAATAAAATGAGAGTGGTGCTGTCACAAAACTTGCTAGGGTGTTGTGAGCATTACTACGCTATTGCTAAGGTGTTGTGTGTGTGTGTGTGTGTGTGTGTGTTGGTTTGTGTGTTTTATGGGGACACAAATTTGTTTAATGACATGGGTATGACAGAGGTGTTGCAATTTGAAGGGTGGTTTATGAGGACACTGCCAATATCCCTATAACTCAAAAGGCTTAAAAAACATACTAAATGGTGTTTTTATTTTTTTTAATTCTAAAAATAGATCAAGTTTCCTGTAAGGGGTAGGTTTAGGTGTGGGGCAACAGCACATTCACTTTTTACAGTATAAAACCATTACGCCTATGGAGAGTCCTCATAAACCACAAATATCAACACGTGTGTTTTAGGTGGTTGCTTATTGGTCAAAATACATGCGCTACCATTCAAAACCTGTTTTCATGTTTTTAAATGTATTTGCTAAAAAAAAATTATTAGCAACAGCAATATTATAAAATGAATTTCAATTTAAAATAACTTATTTCTGTTTAAATTAGTGTCAAATTATTTATTTCCATTAATTTCAAAATAAAATAAAAAAATAAATAAATATACACAGTACAATATATGAGTGTGTATTGCGTATATTATGTATATACAAAATATACAAAAAATATTTACATGTATTTATATTCACATAATTTATAAATATAATATAT
>NW_025047995.1:0-2547 GCF_018831695.1 Puntigrus tetrazona | reverse complement strand
TTATTAGTATTACTATTATTTATTTCTGTCCACTTACCCAGCTGATTCCTCTAATCTGAGGTGTTTTCTCACTGGTGCACCGACCTGAAAAGACTTGGTAATTATAACTCCGAAAGAGATGCATGTTTCAGCCAGGTCCGATATATGAACAATTATTTTACTCAGAGATCATCTGTTGCAGCAACACATGTCGAAAACTAGATCTCCGCTGAGGATTTGACAACCCCTGTTTAAAGTCAGTCGGACCTGCACTCTGCATTCCCGCGTGCGTGTGATCTCCAGCCTCCGAATGGCATTAAAAGCTGCTGCTCGCTGCGCCTTCGGTCCGCTCCAGCCAGGCGCCTCCCCTCGCTCCCGCTCCCGCCCCTCCCTACAATAACACCACCAGCATCCGCATGGATTACCCGCAGGTGCTTGTTTACATCCAAAGTGTCTTCTCATATGTGACCCTGGACCACAAAACCAGTCTTAAGTCGCTGAGGTTTATTTGTAGCAATAGCCAAAAACACATCGCATGGATCAAAATGATAGACTTTTCATTTATGCCAGGATATTAAATATAGATCATGCTCAATTCAGATATATGGTACTTTTACGACCATAAATATATTAAAACTTCATTTTTGATTAGTATGTATTGCTAAGGACTTCATTTGGATAACTTTACAGGGGATTTTCTCAGTATTTCTTTATTTTTTGTTTTGCACCCTTAGATTCCAGATATTCAAATTGTTGCCAAATATTGTCCTATCCTACCATATATCAACGTAAAAAAAAGCTTATTCATTCAGCTTCCAGATTATGTATAAGTCTCGGTTTTCAAGAGTTTACATTTATTACTGGTTTTGTAAAAACTCTATCGTAAGTGGTTATTATTTGAGAATCTGAGGGTGCAAAAAAAAAAATAAGTTGCCCAAATGAATCTCTTAGCAATGCATAATACTAATTAAAAAGTATTATGTTTTTAAAATATTACTGTAGGAGCTTTACGGAATATCTAAATGGAGCATGATCTATATTTCAGATCCTAATGATTTTTGGCATAAAAGAAAATCTACAAATATAGGTTATAGGTTTTGACTGGTTTTGTGGTCCATAGGCCTAGCCTTTTGTTTTCGCTTCTTGTTTATTCTTTGTGTAAACCTTCCTAATGACTTTAGCCACACTAAGTTTATGTTGTGTGGAGTAATAGATGACTACAAGTTGCTCATTTAACGCGTTAGTAATTTATCAAGATTTGATTAAATACACATTGCATTATTTTTATTGTTAACCCTTTCAAAGTAATGGTGTAATTTGCCATGGTACTTTAGGTAACACCAGTTGCAGGTTGCATAAACTTGTATACATTAGTATACTTACACAGCGTAGATTGGTGTAGTTTGAGTTTTAGTTAACCTTTATACTTAGTCGGGCTAGTTCTGAACAGACAATCGTAGCGTAGCGGGTATGTTTTTATAGCAGGCCCTAGGGTAAGTCATGATGGGGCAAGTTGTCACATTGGCTGAAACACTAGTGCCTACCTCCACCATGCCTGCCTATATGCTAAATGATTATCATATTCGTATATCATGGTACCAAAACAGGGTTATTATATTTAACTAAAACCACAACTTACACAAACAAAACAAGACATCACTTGAAATAAGATAAAGTATGAAAAACGTGTTTTTAAGTGGAGAAAAGACAGCATATTTCATCTGCATCCAGGAATGTAGTCATTTGCATTACAAAACTCTGCGTCAAGCAGTAAAAGAACCGCTAGAGCAGGCAAAATATGTTTAGCTTGTGCGTTTGACACGGTCTCTCCTTCAGCGCTCTTATCTGCGTGAACCAGCTGCATGATAAACCTCGAGGGGGCGAGGATCAGGGGGCGTGTCCATAACCCACCTCACTTCAAGCAGGTGCCAAGGTTGGAGTGAAGAAGTAAATGAACAGGAAATTGCAGCACTGACTCAGATAAAAATCCTTCTGACGTTTGAATAGGCATTTTACCTTCTCCTTTTTAAATGAGTTTTGACTATTTACTGTCTCGTAGAGCGCGTTTGCTTTAATGTTTGCTTTAGAGTTTGTGCATTAGAGAGGCATGAATTACCCCAGGCAGTGCGGAGAGAAAAGCAACTGATAGTTGAGTTCATATTCGCGCGTACTCAGACATTATTAAGGAAGTCATTTTATTGTTCTGTACCTTTCCAAGGGACGAGCGCAGAGACGACCGGAGGATTGTGTCTTCTGAGCACATGATTGCTGGAGCCTCTGAGGAAACAAGAGTAAAGAAAGAGAGGAAGTCGGTACTGTTTGATTCGATCTGCTCTCCTTATAACTGTTACATCATGTTATTTCCCATCTCATACTTATGATTTGTGAGATCTCATGACTCCCACAAAACCCAGTGGCTGGATACTGTGAATAGCATTGTGTTTGATTAGGGTTTACTTACTATACTTTCCAGCTGTTCCAAAGATAGTAACTCAAGCTCTTTTCCAAGATTTAGTGAGCTGCCTCAATGTCTAGCAGCTGCTTGTACAACAGTTATACTTGTGTATG
>NW_025047994.1:77500-86406 GCF_018831695.1 Puntigrus tetrazona | reverse complement strand
AGAAGATGAAGGTGATACGCTTTGTTTTGTTGTTATAAATGAATCTAAACTCTAAATATAAATCCTATTACTAAACTGGAATTCGTTGTAAACTACAGAGAGACCCCCATTGCTATCATTACATGTATTGCTTTAATAGAAAGTCAGTCAATATAATGATTCAAATTGTCATTTTAATCACAGTGAACTGATAACCTGAAACCATATCTCAAGGTATACTAATACTACTATTACTAATAAGAATAAGAAGTAAATAACAAATGTATAGCACTATGTTGCATCAAATTTAATTTCATTGAAATACATTTGAAACCATTAACCATAATAATCATTTATACATAATAATGTTGCGACACGTACCTGCTAAATTGCTACTTCTTATCATTACTTAATGTTACAAATACATTTCCCAATAAATGGCATCCAAGTTTCAATAGAAACATTAACGATATTTTAGTTTTATCATAGCTCTCAACTGCTTTAGCCTTAAATCAAACAAATATTGTTGCTTTTTTTAATCTGATTCTCAGTTAAACTGTTTAAACTTCTTCCCAGCTTAAACATTCGCTCACAGCACTGCTTTCACAAACGCTCAACATCACAAAACTCCAGAATCTTTGAATCATTTTATTATTTCCTGAACGCTTTCCAGAAAAATATACCTGAAAATCGATTGTTTGTAAGCAGAAGAATGCACTTTATAGAAGTTGATAGAATGAAGGACTCACAAGGAAGAATTTTTACTTTTTGTTTTTATTTATGTGCTCAAGCTATCTATTGCAGTAATCAGCATCACGCAACCAAGAACGTGCTTAGTGACCGTGCCTACAGACGAGTGTGATATTATTCATAAAGCTAAATATCGCGAAACGCGGTTCTGACCCGGCCATTTTGAATCATTTCATTTGAAATGAATCTATTCGGCTGCGGCGTAATCGGCCGCCAGTCGCACGACGAGAGAGAGGACAGGTTAGGAGAAAGTTGCTTGATTATTGACTCTCTTGGCAAGAAAACCGTGAGCGCCCAAAACAATGTGACATTAAAACTGTTTCACGGCGCTCGTTCTCGTGCACTACGCTACGCACTCGGAAAAAGTAGCTTGTTAATGCTACAATATTATGAAAATAACTAGCACGGCCAGCAGCAGCCAGCTGAAGCGTCCTGCTACGGGTACAGTAAAATCTCCCAATAAAATATGTCTCGAGGGCTGTGACTAAGAGCAGACGCCTCCAGATCTTTTGAGGCTCCTTCAACTCCGATTATATTACCAGCTGACTTTTCAAACTACTAGGAAAAATCGTGAGAATACGAGCAAATAACTAAATGAGTAATTTACTGTTAGTGTATGTTATTACTTATGAAGGCTACAGCATGCATCCGAAATAAGTTTTGGCTTACATTGGCGTGTGTGGTGTATATTTATTAAGTATAAAAAACAAAACGCACGCATGAATTCAATCTGTTTACATATTAATATCTCACATATCTCCTAAAAACGCAAAGAGCAGGCCTCGCGATGCCGTGGTTTTCAGCTAACTCCAGATCTGTGCAAAATGCATCAGACGAGCAGAAGTCCACCGTTAATCCCCATCTGCTTTCCTGAGGATATTATTGAACGTAATACTTGAAACATATCTGGGCTGGGGATTTCATGATTTAAAAAGAGAGCACCGTTTAAAAAAAAACCAAAACGTTTGCAGTTCGGCCGCATTTTTACGGGGCTATGCACCTGTCTACTCAGATAATTCAAAAGCACTCAAAGATAACAGACCCAGGGCAAACACATGCTTATATCATCTCACCAAATGCCCATGCGAACCCTTCTCCGCTTTAACAATGAGGTTCGTTGTGCGTACATTTTGTGACTTCTGTATAATAGCTAACGTGCAGCTATTCATCGTGACCCGGAAGCTGTTACCAAAGTTCTCACGCTGCAATGCAAACATTTTTATCTCCACCAATCTCGCGCTACAGAAATCCACGGTGTAGCGCGCAGTGCACCCAGGTAGCTTCTTCATTTAGCGGGTTAATAAGACTTTGATCTGTCTACATATTTAGTTGAGTCAGTGGAAACTATGCTAAAACTTCGTGGCTGTCCCATCGCCTTCTCTCAGCACAACGCGATTGGCACTTTTTATAGCACCATGGCCTGGAATAACGAGATGAATTTAGAAAACGAAGGCTGCAGGGTGGATGTTGCTAATGCCCTGCACATGCCTGTTTTGTAGCGGACGTTTAACTAGACAAAGTTTTCTGTTTTGCTTTAATGTGCTAATAATGCCCTTTATCGTAAGTTGTCGCTATTGGAATTTCTCTGGCTTAAAACAAAGCGCAGGCGCTTGTTGATAACGTGGTCTTCTAATCATGCAAATCGAATCATTAAGGAAACAGTTGCACGAACGAATCAAAGTCCTTCCCGCGCACTTAAGCATCTCTAAGCTGAATTCAAGTTACGTATGGAGTTTTCATATCTTCATTAGAGCTGGCTGTGGGCAGGAGTATTTGTGCAATGCAAAGCCATCACAGCATATTACACAGGCTTATTGTAAGGCCCTAACCCTAAATATAAGTATCCTTATGCTGTGCAGTGTGGTGCAAGGAAAGAAAGGATACATTTTGTGAGATATATTACAGAAATGCGTGATGATACTTGTCTCAGCTTCTTTCATGGATCATGAAATGCTAAAATGCATAATAAAATACATTAGACTTACATTTATGAAAGGCTGCAGCTGAAACGCACTCCTAGAGACTCGAGGCTGAGCTTCTTGACTTTGCAGTCACACTTTAGAAAAAGGCCCTAAAAAATGAATTTCACCCATGTTCAGATTAGTTTTTCACCAAACGGCTGTGACTTCTTGGAACGCCTTAGCAACCGTAAATCAACGCATGCGCCATTGTTTTAAGTATACGAGAGTATCCGCGTAGCGCCGTGGTCACATCTGCCTGGCAAATGCGTCAAGAATGACGCAGCGTGAACGCATGAGTCGGAAAACAAGCCCAAGGACAAGCTGCGCTTACACAAAAAGACTCTCTTAAGGAGTAGGAGGAAAGAACAGGCAACAGTTTGAAGAACTCAATTACAAGAGCACTTAATGAAGTCTCCCCAGACCTGCAGCCACTCACTAGACATGGACAGCATCTCCACTGTCCTCACCCTCAACGAGGGTGGAGGAACAGGCTGCAAACCCCTAAACGCTTTCTTTGTCTTCAGTTCACAACTGAAGATATTTAGGGATGAAAACCGGGAGGTTTGTGACTGTCCCATTGACCGGCCAGGTAATAAACACTGTCCAGGTCCAGGAAAGTATGACAGACGCTCTTCAAAATAGTCCATCTGTCTTCAGTGCTTCAACCGTAATATTATGAAGCTAAGGAGAACACTTTTTGTACACACAGAAAACAAAAATTATGACTTGGAAGGAATTGAAGGACTCAAACAATCTGTTATACAAAGCTCACGTCGAGCTTCACGTCATTACTTACTTTTAGCAAAGCAGACGAGAAACCGTGAGGTTTCAGAGAGAGTCTTTGGTCTTTAAATGTAAATATCAATATAGTTTTGTTGGAGAAAAGAAAACTCCTGCCAAGCGGCCAGACTTCAGAAGAGCTGCTTTTCTTCTGAACGTCCAGGGCAACGGGATGTACTGCTGAATCATTTTGTGTGTTAAAAGGAGCAATCCCTGGGAGCTCGAGAAGTGTGAGGATTCTGGGAAGCAGTCCAGCTTAACGAGTAAGACGCAGAATCAAACAAACAAAGACTTTCTCTGCCTCCCTCATACTGGCACCCATGGGAGACTCACTCACAACTGATTAGAGATGGATGGATGGATGGATGATTGATAGATGGATGGATGGATAGATAGATATTCCACCCAAGAACGATGAGTTGGTTACTCATTCTCACATCCTCAAATTATATTTTCCTTCAGTTATGGAACAGATGTTTTATGATTGTCTTTTTGTGTTCTGTATAAGAAAGAGATGTATGGTTTTGGACCAGCATGAGGATGAGTTCATCATGACAGAATTGTTTTAATTGTTATTATTTAGGCGGAGTGTCCCTTTGAGCTGTGCAGCCTCTAGATGTTACAAAATACTTGACGGCCACAATGCTTGAGGATTTAGAGTCACACTAAATATAAATATGTGAAAAACTAGTGATGTTTTTGTTCACATATGTGTACTTATTACAATATAGTTATTAAGTATAAATATAAATACACATGTGTGTATATGAAACACATGCTATGTTTATATGTTAAATATATGTAATATAATATGTATGCATATATATATATATATATATATATATATATATATGTATATGTATATATATATATATATATGTGTATATGTATATATATATATATATATATATGTATGTATATATATATATATATGTATGTGTATATATATATATATATATATATATATATATATATATATATATATATATATATATATATATATATATATATATATATATATATGTGTGTGTGTGTGTGTATATGTATATGTAGGTATATATATGTAGGTATTTTGAAAATATGTGTTGTTTGTGTGTGTTTATATATACATAATAAATGAACAGTACATATTATGTAAATAAAAACTTTTATTTTGGTTGTGATTAATCATTTGACAGCACTATTAAAAACTCATTAAAAACTTGCTTGAAAAATCACAATTGCTTGTGAAAAATCATATATGTGTGTGTGTGCGTGTGAGTGTGTGTTGTGTGTGTGTGTGTGTGTGTGCTGTGTGTGTGTGTGCGTGTGTGTGTGTGTGTGTGTGTGTGTGCATGTCTTTTTTTTTTAAGACATCATGCAGTCTCAAATGGGGGTCTCTGAGCTAGACGAGATACACTGGGCATAAATGTAAAGATTATAGGATGATTCTCCTGGTTTCAGAACTATGGACAGCGCCGATGTGTTTTCCTGTGTTTTTGACCCAGGTCACATTTAAAAGGAGAAAACCAGCATCACAACCTCTAGCCTTGCAGCCTCACAACCGATAACGTCACAGCAGCAGAAAACACAATCTATCTCTACATCTGTTGCTAACACCCGTCACAACTCCGAACAAACACGAACTCCACTTCAGCTCCCCAAATGAACTAACGCAGCGGCGCGGGTCTGCAGCATCGAGAGGGTCTGAATAAAGATGAAGTCCCTGCCGCGCTCCAAATGTCAATCAAAATGACGTCGGTGCGCGTCCTTTCATCTTTGAGAAGGGGGGGCTCGCGCTCTCATTAACATTCTGAATGGAAGCCCGCGCTTCGCCGCATGCGCGTGCATTCCACGCGCGTCAGAGACAACCTGAGCGGCGCGTGCAGCCGTTTACTGATAACATTTCTACAAGAGGCGCGAATTATCTAAAAACTGTAAAAATAATAATAATAAGGTCAAAACAAACCACTGAGGGAACATCATCGTTTAACGGTGATATTTAAACGCGAACCACTGGCTTTATTTCATTTTTAGACACCAAATCATAACAAAAACGTGTTTGTTTCTTTCAGAATGGTAAGAGGACGCCAAAAGACAACTGTTGCGCAAGACGAAGTTCTGCTTTAAAAAGCTGACCTCGTTAAAAGTCACCAAAAAGCTAATTCCTACAGGTTGCGCGGTTTATTTCTCAGACACGAATCTCTCTGGAGTGATGAAATATTAATTCATACGCTCCCTCGTGCGCGTAATGAAATGAACGCAACAAATGTCAGCGAGGGTTTTGCCGCCGATGCGCGTTATCCCACAGCCCTCCCCTAATCGGTGGGCATCGGTGACGCGCGTCTGGGGTTCATGTTTATGTCTGTCAGGTTTCCGATTGGGCGCCGTGTGGATGTGCGATGAGCATCCGCGCGCCGTGGGGGAACAGCCATGTTTATAAACCACAGCACGCTTGCCGGGCGGGAGGACCGGATCGGGGAGCGAGAGGACGCGGCGGCGCGGAGCTCGTGGAGGAGGCGCGGCTTCCACTGCCCCTCCGCCGAAGCAGCTGTATGGACGACCACCTCAGCCTCCTCCACTCGCCTCCGCCTTCCTCGAGCAAGCGCCGGGGCAACAACCTCGTGAACCACGGCTACACGGAAGACATCATGACAATTGCTGCGCGACAACATGCTGGAGGAGTCGGCGGCGCTGCCCGGGCACCACTCTCTGGAGCGCTACGAGCCGGACCACGAGTGCTGCGAGAGAGTTGTCATCAACATCTCGGGCTTGCGCTTCGAGACGCAGCTCAAAACCCTGTCCCAGTTCCCCGAGACTTTGCTTGGCGACCCCAAGAAGAGAATGCGCTACTTCGACCCCTTGAGAAACGAGTATTTCTTCGACCGGAATCGGCCGAGCTTCGATGCCATCTTGTATTATTACCAATCCGGAGGGCGCATACGGAGACCCGTCAACGTTCCCATAGACATTTTCTCCGAGGAGATACGCTTTTACGAGCTCGGGGAGGAGGCCATGGAGAAATTTCGAGAGGACGAGGGTTTCATAAAGGACGAGGTGCGTCCCTTGCCCGCCAACGAGTTTCAGCGACAGGTGTGGCTGCTCTTCGAGTACCCGGAGCTCGGGTCCGGCCAGGGCATCGCCATCGTCTCGGTGCTGGTCATTTTGATATCCATCGTCATCTTCTGCCTGGAAACGCTGCCCGAGTTCAGGGACGACAGGGACCCGACGACGGTCGCGCCGCTGGCGAACGCGACCCTCCCGTTCTTCAGCAGCCCTTTCTCCGACCCGTTCTTCGTGGTGGAGACCCTGTGCATCATCTGGTTCTCCTTCGAGCTGCTCGTGCGCTTCTTCGCGTGCCCCAGCAAAGCCACGTTCTCCAAGAACATCATGAACATCATCGACATCGTGGCCATCATACCCTACTTCATCACTTTGGGGACCGAGCTCGCGGAGAGGCAGGGCAACGGCCAGCAGGCGATGTCCTTGGCCATTCTTAGGTCATCAGACTGGTGCGCGTGTTTCGGATTTTCAAACTCGCGGCACTCCAAAGGCCTCCAGATTCTGGGGCAGACGCTCAAAGCCAGCATGCGCGAGCTGGGCTTGCTGATCTTCTTCCTCTTCATCGGGGTCATCTTATTCTCGAGCGCCGTCTACTTCGCCGAGGCTGACGATCCCGACTCGGGCTTCAACAGCATCCCCGACGCGTTCTGGTGGGCGGTGGTTACCATGACGACCGTGGGATACGGCGACATGCATCCAGTCACCATAGGGGGCAAAATCGTCGGCTCCCTGTGCGCGATCGCGGGCGTGTTAACTATCGCTCTGCCGGTGCCCGTCATCGTGTCCAACTTCAACTACTTTTACCACCGAGAGACTGAGGGAGAGGAGCAGGCGCAGTACCTCCACATCGGCAGCTGCCAGCCCCTGTCCTCCTCCGAGGAGCTGAAGAAGACGAGGAGCACGTCTTCGCTCAGCAAGTCGGAGTACATGGTCATCGAGGAGGGCGCCTTCAAGCAGCCCAACTTTCCCGCCCAGAACAACCAGAACTGCGTGAACATTAAAAAGATGTTCACGGACGTGTAGGCTCTTCCGGTCAGCCCGAGTCGAGGGCTGCTGAGTGTGTCGCCCTCCATCTCCACGACGCGGAGGAAATGGTTACATGTTTAACGCGCCAGTCCCGTGCAGTGTTTTATCACTTGTTTGATTGAACCATTTTACTGTGAGGTGGA
Organism: Puntigrus tetrazona; assembly: GCF_018831695.1. Classification (NCBI taxonomy): domain Eukaryota; kingdom Metazoa; phylum Chordata; class Actinopteri; order Cypriniformes; family Cyprinidae; genus Puntigrus; species Puntigrus tetrazona. The sequence goes on along the minus strand of NW_025047994.1, from coordinate 78,725 downwards.
AGCCGCTGCCGGCTTTCAGTCCGTTTGCTGTCTTTAGGGTCCGCTCATTCGTGCAGGCGATACGTGACATCAGTGTGGCAAGCCGCTTTAACAGCTGTTGCGTAAAATGAAGTAGAGTCTGTTTTCATCTTACTAGAAATTTTGATATCAATTAATTCATCTGTGCGGGTTCAATTGCTATTGTAACAATTTGCAGATACCATATATATACGTATATAAATATATATATATATATATATATATATATATATATATATATATATATATATATATATATATATATATATATATATATATATTTTTTTTTTTTTTATTAATTGTTTAATTTGCCAGGATAAAAAAATAATTTTTACGCTATTTCCGACAAACAAAGTGCAATAAAGCACAATTTTAATGCTTAATTAAACAAAAATATTTAATTTAACACTTAACTCAATACTTTAATACTTAAAGTGCGAAATGAATACAAAAATTGCTTAATTTATAAAACAGCACATGCCCCACTTTTTACAGGAGTAAATAAATTGTCACTTATGAATTGCAAAATCATTTTCACAAACAGAGATATTTGCGAAGAAACATTTAATTGAACGTGATATTTTTCAGCTAGAAAGACTGAAATAATATTTTCTTAAAACTCATAACTCCCAAAAATCAGTGCTTGTTTTATTATTAATATTATCATTAATTATTATTATTATTTTCACGAGGCAATGGCGATGATGATTTAGTTGTCACCGTAGCAATATATGTTTCCATCGAATTCTACCGGGTTAATATATCAGCTACTCATTTCTGATTAGTAACATTTCATTTTATCGCTTCATGTCTTTATTGTGCTTTATCTATACGGTAGCCATTCTGACTAGACATTGCGCCTAATGATCTAATATATCTACATACTGTCAGAAATATATATCTGTGCCTCATGAAGAAGTACTAGTGTCTAACAAAGACGCACTAAACTGGAATAAACGCCAGCCGTGATTAGAGATATTAATATTGTGACCACAAATGCGCATACAATTCAACGACAGAAGCGATCTTCCAGAAATAGTCATGCAACTTGTAGCAGAAGTAAGCACTAGCATCCGATCAACGGTTCACTACTGAATGACTTGCTCCGAATAAACGAACAGCGCAAAAATGTTAAAACGGCTTGCCACGAAGTCAGTATTTCGTCAATGACAAGTTAATAGTTATTCTATTCGAATGCACTCATTGC
>NW_025047994.1:30000-72500 GCF_018831695.1 Puntigrus tetrazona | reverse complement strand
TGTGGACCCCAGCTTGCCAAACGTAGGGGCTCGTGGACTGTTCCCTGCTCCTCCACGCTTCAGGAGGAGGTGCCTTCAAAACACATCGCCTCGCCCAGCCTCCGGGCCCTGATTCCCCTCCGGGCTAGACGGCCCCAGCGCACCACTCTGCCTTTTCTGTGTCAGTATTCTGTCTCTTTACCAAAAAGAAGATGGACTCCTGTGTTGCTGTGCTGTTTCTGCTGCTAAATGTAAGACTCTAAACTCCACATAAGTGCTCCTACACGCTCCCACCGCCGTAGCCCAGCAGTGTGGAGGGCTGTGCTAGTTACGCTAGCTCCATCGGTTGTCATGTGTCATCAGGCTGTGATGTCGCCTTTGACGTTGCTGTATAAACTGATAGTCATGAACATGATGCCTCTTTGTCATTTTTGAGTGGCGCCGGTTAATCGTGGTGTGTCTTTCCTGGTCCCATCTGTCTGTGTGTCACGCCACATGACCATTACTTGCACGTGAAAACCTTTGTCATCGCTACAAGAAGGCTGTTGTGTCGATGCGGTGTCTGAACAAGAGAGCAATAAGGTACAAGAGGACGTGCTGTATTGTGAAATTTGCTTCTGTCGTTAGACACATTGTTTTTTATCCTAAGCGGATGTCAATAATTGGTAACACTTCATTTTAAGGTGTCCATAATACAGAGCAGTTACCTAAAAAGTACTTAGCAGTGGCTTTACTTAGAAGATAGAGAATGTACTTACCATAGGACTAAGTTATGGAAGAGTTTGTACTTACGGTTTGTATTTGTTACAGAACGACTCTGTTACACAGCTACTTATGTAACCAAAAGACTGTCACAAATGTGTTGCAAACTTTATGCAACGTCATTATAAATCCAAGTACACAGACATAGGCTACTTAAAATAAAGTGTATCAAGATTGTACTCATGTAAGTAGCCGTGTAACAGACTCTGTAATATGTGTAACAGTAGCTTCATGTTACATCTATATAATTACTAACTGTAATTACAGCCTGTTACATACAATAGTTACATGATAAGTACATTTTATTTCATGTAAGTGCAATGGCTACTACTAAGTACCTAACTAGGTAATTACTCTGTATTATGACACCTAAAAATAAAGTGTTACCTAGACATTTTTTTACTAATCAAAATTAAATTTTAATGTAATTATTATGATCTTAATTCAAGTGATGAAGGTTTTTGGAAGTCAAACAGTGTTAAGTAATACTGTAAGGTTAATCCTGACTGCTTTAAATGTTTGACAACCTCTTTATTATGGATTTTGGCGTATATATGACACACACTTGTTTGGTGTGCATACGATACGCAGCTCTCACATGCATATGAAACAAAATTAGTTTTTTTAATGCGCAGTTATCGCTTAAACACAAATCTACAAATCTAATCCTACAAGTCACGTAGTATATGCAGGCTAAGGTTATTTTTTCGTATCAATACCATGGGTTTTCGTTTTTATTTAGCGTACTGTTTATACACACTTTCATGAGATCAGGTAGAGATATTTTACAGCTGTCGGTTAATATCCCAGTTCATCTCACAGTTGGGAATTTACATCTTATAATGATATTGTGACAATTTCTCAATAGTGACTTTATATTTCATAAATGTTTTGAAATCCTTGGTGAGTGTAAACGCACGTTCTCTGAGGATGAGCTCTGTGACTAAAACATGGGTTTAAATCCCATTGTTAGAGAGATGGATTTGCAACCCAAAGGTCGTAGGTTTGACTTCTCAAGCCATGTGTTTTATATACAAATATATACACACTCTATACTGTATTGTAAGCTGCACAATACTGTTTAAAATTTAGTATTGATAAGATTTTAAGTCTTTAAAAAAATAACCCTACAATTGTTATGCTCTTAACTGTCACTTTCAATCAGTTTAAAGTGGCCTCGCTGAATAAAAGTGTACTTTATGTTCCGTCTAGCTGACTTTAATGACAAGAATGACGATATTCACAATACAGCACAGATTCAACCGCTCGTTGCTTTCTGTAAAAATTCAGAGAAAGCATAAGCGCAGACATTTTCATTAAAACTTTTACACTGAGCAAGTTCATTACATGCAATCCTTCTGCCAGGCATACGCTTTGTGTGCGTGTCATGACTTTTCCGTGTTTCATCGACCTGCTTCCAGGTCTGGAAATATCTGTTTATGATGTTCATTAGAGCAGTGATGCAACAGTAAGATGCAAAGACACCCTTGAAGCTAATGTAGTACAAAAGCAAGTGAAATCGCTATTAAAGTACGGTCCTGTTTGTACTATTTCTATTTCAGTGTTTTATAGCTCATTGTGCCTTTGAAAAAGCCATGCGTGCTGCAGTGGCCCAGTTGCATGACCTTCAAGTGCTGCAGAGAATCTTTTAGTCCAAGTGGGAAAAGGATACTTTGAATAAGCGCATACAGTTCTGTTTAAAGTGTCCCTATTGTGGGTAATAAAAGGTCCATAGTTTGGGAGTCCCCAACAACAGGTTGGCATTCATGCACGGTCAAAAAAACACTTTCATTGTCTTATATGCACTTATTGTTTTTTACCCCAAACCATTTGCTCAGTAATACATTTTTCCAAGCTTATCCTTTAAGTGACTACCTAAAAGCACACCTAGAGGCCAATAATGAATCAGCATTTTCATTCAGACCAACGCGGTCTGGATTCTTTATAAAAACGACTCGTTTCAATGATTCAGAGCTGACTCTTTCTTTTGAGAGACAGTAACTTCTCAGATGGAAATCTTTGCAGGATGTTTTCATTCATTTCGAGCCACACGCTGCTGCTCGAAAGCTCATTTACAGAAATCCACAATAGGGGCGCTCGAAGGGAAAATATTTGTGGATCTGTGAATGATACGTTGCTGCATCCCGTAGTGTTATACTATTAATACTGCTAATGTGAAAAGAGGGGCACCACCCTACGCATGCCACTGCAGGATATGAGTCACCCATACTGAACACAGACCAAGACAACTCACTCATTACACTATTTTAAAATAACAGGCTAAAATCCCTGTATGTGCTGAGGAGATCGTGCTTTTCTGAAGCCAGGGCCAAACTCAAAGGAATAATCCAACCAAAAATGAGCATTCTGGCATCGTTTTATTTGGCCTCACGCTGTTCCAAACCTGTACGACCTTCTTTCTTCGGAGGAACGCAATAGGAGATGCAAACGTGTTTAATGACGTAAATTGTATTTGTTCTTTGTAAATAAAATGCCACATTCAGTTGTAAGTGTGTGGAAAACATCTTCAAAATCTTCTGTTCCAAAGAAGAAAGAAAGTGACTTTAAAGGAACTAAATATATATATATATATATATATATATATATATATATATATATATATATATATATATATATATATATAAAAAACAGCAAAATAGATGAAGTATTCCTCTGTGAGTTTTGTCCCCAAAGTGCATTTCTCATGAAATAGCAGAATATATCTGCTGACTTTCTGAAATGTATAGATCATGATGTGTTTTTCTCTTGCACATGACCGAAAAAAAGCTGAAAACGTGCTTATGCTTCCTTTTTTTTTAATCAGGTGTTATTCTAAAGGTGCAGACATACTTATGCTTTCATCATGACTCTTTCCAAGATCGAACTGCTTTTGAAAGAAGCCATAATGCTGCATTTATTTAATCGGTTTTTCGTTACGATACATGTTAAATCAATCATCTATCGCTCTTACTTTTCCTTCTTTTATTTGCTAACATGTCTTTACTGACACAATCAAACGCATTCCTGCTGAATAAAATTAATAGCGCTGACCCGAACCATTTTTTTTTACCTCCCCAGCCGTTCCTGACCTGAACACTTCCACCCTCTAAAGCGCTCATTGTCTCCTAGGTAATACTGAAGATCAGATCTGTTGTCTTACGGTCTAGGAATGGAAGCCCCGCCCACAGATGACGCTCGAGCGGTTAGTTTCTACGGCTGTCGTGTTGTGGCCACAGATGGGCTGGATTGTCACCGTTTCAGAGAAGGAGTTGAAGGGAAACGCTGTCACGCTGTGACCAGATGGAGTCCTTCCATCGCTCGCTCGAGTAGTAGGTGTTTACTTTTTAACGATTGGCTTCTAATAACCGCACGAACCTACATTTGTCATCCTCTGAGGGCTGGTTACATAAATGCTAATCCGTGTGCGACTCGCACCCACCATAACGACCACCAAACGCCATCGTCGTTTTCTGTGCCGTGGCCTACGGTGAATGTGCCTTGAGCGGTTATTCACTCCACTGGGTCTGAACGCTCGCACCTGCTCCCATAGCACCCTCCATCCGTCATTTTTCACACACACATACTAATACACACTCCTATGAATCCCCTTATGGAGTCCTCGCTGACTCAAACCAGATGGTGTTCTCCGTGTCCATCCCACACTGCCGGCTTCTTCCACACAGGACGCCACACTGGAGGGATCGTGCTGAGATACTGTCTGCCGGAGAGAGAGAGAGAACGGCTCATACTGGAGCTGAAGGGGTTTTCCTTCGTCCTCAGGCCCGGCTCTACCTTTTTTTTTTCCATCGCATGGTCCAGTGCACAGAAATCCCCGGAGGGCCTTTCCAACAGGATATAGTCTCATGGCTCGTATCCCAGAGTTCACTGGGAAGACATGTGCCACGTTGTGAAAGCTTCATCCGCATACACTAAACAAACAGGTCTTGATGAAACAGATTGTTCGTAAGCGTTTGGTAAAGGAACGCTATTGTTTTCTTGGCGCTGATGAATTAGAATACAAATGAATTCAATATTTTGCGTGAATGCTTTCTCCAATCAAGCAGCGTTTAGTTTTTAGTGTGTTATTTATGATATTATTTAATGTATATTCAATTGCCTAATTGTAGCCTTATCGTTATAAATGTGTAATTACAAATATATTTAAACACAACATACAGTTTTAATAGAAATAAATTCAAATGTTTTATTTTATCATAAAAAGATGAACTGAAAAAAAATGAGCTAAAATAAACATTATTTAAATTTATATTTAATTGCTGGCAACATATATAACATATATTATATATTTTTAAAATATAGTATTTCCATAACACTTTTGCAATTCTGCTCAGTCTAATGAAACTGAACACGTGTCAACTCTATTGTTTGTTACCCATTTAAAGTCTTTATGTAAGTGCCTTATCCTTATTGTTTTCAGAATGAAGCGAAATTAACAATAAATGGCCACAGATAATTTTCTATATCATTTAGGTTTTGAGTGATGTAGGAATAAAATACGCTTTACAACGCACAAAACAGAAGTCGGTCTTTGTAATTGTAATAATATTTCACAGTATTGATATCTTTGCTGTCAAACTCATTCAGGCTTGTTGAGTATAAGAGGTGCATTTAAAAAAATGGATAATTTTAATGAAACAAAAGTATCATTAATCTCCAAAATAAAAAAAGTATTCCCGTAACTTTAACTGTAAAATTAGGGTTGAACGTGTCTCAGCTCTGCTGCTGTCTATGGAGGTTCAGAAAGCTCTCTAATTTAATCGAAATGATCTTAATTCGTGTTCCAAAGACGAACGACAAGACGGTTTGTCAGTAAATAACAGAATTAAAATTTTTGGCTTGACTATCCCTTTACCTAGTTCCTCATTAGCATGCATGTTACTAGCACATTGGCTTTTATTACTAACGATATTAATGTCTTATTTTGCATGGCCACATTTTAGATCACTCAATCCTACCCCATACTTAAACTAAACAACTACCAAAATAAGCAGCCGATTAGGACTTTATTGAGTTCCACAGACTACACTTACTAGCTCTCATAATGGAACAATTGCTAAACACAGACCTGTTATGAATATCTATTTAAAGCAATCAAACTCGAGTTTCAGTTCACCTTCAGTGCTGGTTTGACTTTAAGTTTCTGTCCCAGTTCGCTGTAGTTTGCTTGCTCTGCACATCCCTAAATTATTCTTGTTTGACCTAGAGCACAGCAAGGGGAGCAGGTACATCTTAATAGCGTGCCAGAGGTGATGAGGATAGTGCTCTCTGTCGCTACGGCAGGTGTGCTCTTTCCAGCAGACTCCTCTGGGCGTAAGTACAACCTGAGAGAGAGAGAGAGAGAGAAAGGCCTGCTTTAGAAACAGTGGCATCTTAGAGAAAGTGGCTTCGTGTCCTGGGACAGCAGGAAAAGCTAATCGAGCCCAACCGAATCGACGCGTTCACTCGCACGCAAAACGCCGGCATACGCGTGCATCGAACCCGCTTGTCTATTCACGAAAGCCGAATTGATCTGACCAACCCCGGGCCGTTTTGTTCCAGTCAATGCATTTGTCCGTTCCAGCAAAAGCTCTACAGGTAATGAGCAGGGAGACCTCATATGGATTTTTCCACTCGCCGGAATAGGAGGGAAGTGAACTCTCGCCTGAAATCAATAGGAATTATCCATTCAGAGAGGCGGCGCGCGCAAAATATGACACCAAGAACCCAGACCTGCTGAAATGCATGATGGGGGAGGGGTGGAGCCACTAAAAATATCGGGAGAAGGGCACCTTCAAGAGAGTCACTGTAATGCGGTATTGGAGGAAGTGATGTCAAACCAATTATGTTGCTGAGATATTATCTCACGAGGAGACGCTCCGCTAACAGGTTTCCTGTCCCCATCCCGCGTGGCGTTTCTTAAATTAGACTAGCATATCGCTAGCTCTGACAAACAGCCGGAGCGTATCCGCCCATGTTTATGTTGCAAATGAAGAGCAAAAGTCGAACCGTTTTGGGTTATTTAAAACGGAGCTATTTTAGGAAATTGTGTCGCTGAATAATAAACGGTAAAAACCGCTCGACTTCTGCGCGTAAACACAAAGGGAGGATTTTGTGATCTGCAGTGTGTGTGTGTGTGTGTGTGTGTGTGTGTGTGGTTGTAGAATTAGGGCTGGTCTGAGTCATTGTGTACCGCAGTCTCCTGCGCTGGTTGCTACAGAGAAGCGTCAGGGTCTCCTGAGCAAAGCGGTCCCGGCTCGAAAGGGCACGATCGCAGAAACACGCGCATGCAATGCCTTCTAACTGTTGCTAGCAGACGAATCTGTTGAATGTCTCATCGCACAAGTTATTAATGTGTTTAATTCAATTACATGACCGTTATTAAGGTATTTCATTGAATAACGCAATACAGTTATCCGTGAGCAAATACTGAACCTTGCATGAACCTAAGCTCAGCGTTGACCAAAGCGCCCGCGCCAAAGGGTTAAATGTATCGCGTTTTGAGGATGGAGGGGCACTAATTCAACACGGGGTTTCGTGGCAGGGCCATCGTTAGTTAACTGTATGGGCGCAGTGATTTTGCCGAGTAGGACACATTCCTGTCCAAAGATATAGACTCACCCCAGTCCCTATCCCTAAGTTAGCAACTGTTACAATAAAAAAAATCAAGGCTAACAATGCGTAAGCAACACTGCAACAAACAAAACCGATCATGGGTGTGTTAGATTCGTTTGAATAATCAAGCTTTGACAATAATCAGTTATATTAGCGGCACCGAGGACCCCAAATAAAATTCTGCGTAGGGCCCCAAAAGGCTTGGGCTGGCTGTGTGCACATATATCTCTCGTTCTCACACTCTGTCTTTCTTATTCACACACACACACACACACACAGAGAGATATAGTACTCAGTTATAGCTTTTGTCACTTCTATCTCCAAATGTTAACTCCAAAAGTGCCATCAAACGTAAGCCATTTTCTGCGGAAAATCTCCTCACATTTCTTGCATCCTTTTGGTCCCTCACTTTCTTGTGATGTCTGGCCTTGTTTTACCCCATCTGAAATCATAACTGAGTAGGGTCCATTTAGTATGTGCTAAAGCAGATTTGACACGCTGTCAAAGTCAGCGCTGTTGTCATTTGACCCCATCCGGGTATTGCGATATGATTCTTCAAGGTCTCAGTGAAAAGTCTGTAATGTAGTTTGTTTCAAATTTCTCAATGATGGCGTAAAAAGATACACAATCTGACCGATGACGCTCACTCGGGGGCGGGTCTGTGTGAAGCGGAGCTGTCAATCAACAGTCGTGGGAGGGGCTTCCGGCAGTGTGACGTCACACGGCCAGGCGGCTCCGTGTGAGAAAACAGAAATCATCCGAGGTATCATTTGATCAGCAACTTTTGTTTTTGCTTTTGCTTAAGTCTGATTGAGTTATAATAAAATATTATTACATTTACAAAGACTGACTTCTGTTTTATGTATAGTAAAATCTATTTTACTCCTATATCGTTCAGGATTTAGTGTCATTCTAATGATTATAATATACTGATTTACTGCTTGTTATGAAATCTGTTCATTGTAACTTATGCCATATATCATAATTAATTATATAAGACATTTTGTAGGATTCTTTGATAGAAACTTTCTTTTGATCTCCCTATGTCCTTGTGTAATATTTTAAAAATAAAAGGCAAAAATAACAAGTATATTATATATACTTACAGTATATTATATATACTTACAGTATATTATATATATATATATATATATATATATATATATATATATATAATATTCAATCTTGTAGAAAATAAAAATTGGTTGCAATTTACAGTTAGTCGTGAGTAACCATGAGGGAATCACTTTAAGTCATAAACACTGCGGGAATCTTAAGAGAGTGCAACGCAAACCTTTTGTTAGGCTGTTTGTTTTGGGGGAAGGGGCTGCATTTTAAATGCTCTCCTTATAATGGCATGTTTCCTCATAAATAATTAGCAGACCGACAAAGAAGACTGCAGATGGCCCTCCAGAGCGAGGTAAGATGAAAATAGCCGTATCTGTGCGGAGATGGAAGGCAGCGAAGAAGGGAAAATTTCGTCTTTGGATCGAATCCAACCCTCGGTTCTCTGGTTTCGGTTATAAAAACAAACAAAAACCAAATATAGGTTTAAATGGAAACACGTCGTGACCAAGTTCAGTTCTCAAAGAAAGCCCTCCGAGAATGAACTGTTCGGCCAAGAGCTGAAAGCAGGTAAGGACTCTGAGGATCTCAAGTTCACTTGATGAGTCCTGAACAACCAGATGCTGCTTACATCCATTTGTAACGCGCCCATTAACTCTAACTCCATTTGTCATGATGAGAAGACAGATCGAGGCCAAAGAGGGCTCTGCTTTCATTATTATTCTTCTGCATTTTGATTTTGAGGTGGAAAAGGGAGTCAAATGGGCATTAGGCACCGCGTCGATGGACGAATAAATAACTTTTACAAAATATTTTACATAATATTACATTATTAAATTTGCATTTGCTTCAGTACGTTAGTCAACGCACAAAAATATTAGTACACTTTTGAAAAATGTATATCATATGCGATTATGGTATGGCCTCATGTTTATTCATTCATTAATTTATAATCTGTGTGTTTGCTTATTCTAAATAAATGTGTTTTTAAATGTATTTTTCTAAATATTTGAAGTGCATTACAAGTACGCATTCAGTGTGATTACATTTTAGTAAATTAAAAAAAATTAAAAAAGGGTCTAAAAGAGGCCAAACAATAAAAACAGCTCATAGCTTACGGCCTTTTATTCAATTCACGTTAATGTCAATCTATTTATATAGATTTTTTAATTATGTGACATATTCTTTAAGCTTTAAAAAGCGCGCGTCTGTTTAAAACGGAGGTGGTTTCACCTCAACCTTGTCCTCATGACAAATCAGTCAGTCCCCGGTCTCCTCGTGTCCTTATCCAAACACCGAGCCATAATAGGCACTTTTATCAAACCATCATCACATCCGTCCAGCTCCGTCAGTAAGGCTGCATATTTGGCCGAGTTGATCAGATGGTGTTTATTTTGCTGCTTTAGTAAACATGCAGCGCTCTGGATGAATGTGTTCGCAGACACGCACAGTTCACACACACACACACACACACACACACACAGCAGCAGTCCCCCGAGAGCCCGCAGCACCTCCCTAACGGACCCACTGCAACTCCACGCTTCCCATTCTTCATTTCACTTCAGAAACAAACAGACGTATTCAGGTCTAGCAGCGGCCGGGCCTGTGGACCAAATTAGCACAGCTTCACGATGCATATATGAGAAATAACATAAGCTGAGACCATTCGAGTGTGAATGCATTCGGCAGATTCAGAATGCTAGTTTTCCTGTCTTTGTTCTAGACTCATTAGTGAGGCGGCAGTGGTGTTGATCGTGATTAGGACATTATAATTCACGTGTTGAGAGCTGACGAGAAATATATATATATATATATACTTTAGCGTAGGTTAGTGTTCAATTTGGCTTTTATTCAAGAGGAGTTAGGTCTGTGTCGTGCTTTGTTTTTCAAAGGTGTGCTTCTTGCAATCACATGCAATTAAATAATAATGCTCAGTAATTATTTATTACGTATATGTCTAATAATAGATTTGTACGGTATCTTGAGAAAATGCTTGTTTAAAAGTTGCTGTTTCGGTGTGGCTCTTCGACAGTGTACTGCTATGTGATTTTTAAGTTGTTTTTAATTATATTTTGATCATCAAAAATAGATCGATTTAACATCTGCATAACAATAAAACATCTTTGATATACGTATTCATTAAACTGTAAAATGCTGAATTATATTAAGTCTTATGTAAATAAATCGTAATGAAATTTGTGTTCTGTGTACGTTTATTATTTATGTATATATATAAACACATACAGTATATTTGTCTATTTTTATATGCATATAATTTATATTATAATAAATATATTTAATATTTAACATTAACATTTTTGTAAAATATATTTAATGTTTTCTTTGTATATATATATATATATATATATATATATATATATATATATATATATATATATATATATATACACACACACACAGTCACATGATGAATATACACAATACACACATGTAAACAAAAACTTTTATTTCGGATATGTTTAATCATGATTAATCATCTGACAGCACTAATGTAAATGTTTTTAATTGAATTAAAAAAAGTTAAATGACGTAATAAAAGATCAATTGTACTGGAATACTAACTCGTATATGTTAACAATAATTCTATGTAATATTTATATAATTAAATAATAATGATAATAATAACCACCAGAATAATTGTTGTTATTTGTATCGTTATTATTATAATTATTATTATATTTGTTTGGAATATTGCACATACATTTTAAAATACTACCATGTTTTACAAATACAAGTTTTGATCATTTGTGACTCGCGGGGGAGATATTATTACATTTATATTATTTTAGAAAAAAAAATGGGAATATTTTAGAATCAATATTCATTTATTTTATTCTATTTATCTTATAGATAGTATAAAAATGTTGCATACAAATAATATCTAAACACTACATGTTTTATAATTAGGCGACGACTTTACATTTTCTAATTATTTTATACCACGTTATATAAAACGCCTCTCAAGGTGTGTTTTAAAAGGCTGCCTGTATAACGCTTGAAACGAGCAGACGGGTTTGTGGTGGGATGGGACCGGCTCCGCGGGCTCCTCACGAGCGGCATCAGCTGTATTAGCGCAGAGGAGGCGCTTCCCCTTTAATTTGCCCACGCTGTAGAGCGGTAAGGAGTGGTGGCGAGAGCAGCGCAGATCGCCCCAGTCCCTTTGTATGCGCAGCAGCGCCCGACTGCAGCCCGTAGCGCTCGCTCCTGCACGAGAATTATGAGTAAAAGGCGAAAAGTTGGACTTTGACACGAAACGGCTCGCTCGCGCCGCCGCCGCCACTCCCTAAAATGAACGAGGAGAGAACGAGCAAGTAAGCGCGCGAGGAACCCCCCCCCCCCGTGCATAAGCCGATGGATATTTTGCATCTTGAAAGCAACAACTCGGGAAGGTTGACTTTTTATTTAATTTTTTAATTTAAATTTTTTTTTAAAATGCATGCTTTGACGCATCGACGCCTTGCGTGAATGCCTTTAGCACGGTATTGCATGGGCATGCCTTGATCGTCCACCTATAGAGAGAGGAACCCGTTGCCGAAGCATGTCACTGCAGACACCCCGCGCTTGCTTGAAGGGGTTAAAACGCCGATCGCAGCCGGTGTGATGTGTTTTTCGCGGGTGCATGGGATGCATGGGATCTGAATATGTGTCCTGTAATCAAAAGCAGTTGTTCTCGGGCAATTGGATAGCGCGTTAAAAACGGACGCCGTCTTTGCGCAACCCCAAACAAACGGCGAAATTATGACTGGGAACATCTGAAACGTGATGCTCTATGGATTTCTGCCCGTAAGATGAGCGCGTTTGCTCGACAACAAGATGTTGCCACTCCTCAGAGCATCATTTTGGCCAGCAGACCCGAGCGGCCACACGTATTCAGGCGGTTCTCCTCGGTCTCTTGCGTTAAATGTTACTATCTTGTGTAATGTGAGCATGTTTGAGGCGACGCCCAACGCAAACGGCTCCCCTGTTTCTTTGCAGATCTCTATATTGAGTCGAGACAACACTGTGAGGACACGGGGGGCGTCAGATTTTGCTGACCTTAGCATCTTCGGACCGTTTCAATGGGAAGCTCTTTGCGAATAACGCCTTGAGGGAGTCCCTTTCGCCTCGGCTCCGCGCGTTTCTTCGAGGCGCGCCGCTGTATGTTTCCCGTTTGTCCCGGAGGCGCGCGCGGCTGGATTTATTCGCGTCCGGCGCGGCGGATCTGGCGCAGCGGTTGGGAGGAAGACCGGGATCATTGCGGTACCTGTAATGAATGGCTGCTGAAAGACACCACTGACCCTGGCAATGAGACGTTTTATTAGCCCTGCCGGTGCCATGTAAACATAATCATCTGGCAAATGGTTTCTCTGGCGCTTTGGGGACTCTTGATGCTCGCAGGTAAGCTTGCGTAACCTACTCTTGGCTTATTGCAGTAGTTGTGGGTGCTGAGCTCACTGGCTTCTTGGAAGCTTGAAGTAGTTGTTGTTTTTTATTCAAATAGCAAACTGGTTACGTTTAATTAGTCACAATGCAATGATTCACATGCACGTCTGAGGTTTGGATTAACACCTCCAGCTGCAAAAAAAAAAAAATTAAACCATCCTAAGCTTGCTTGCTGGTCTTAGCTGTTTGCTGCTGGGTGGTTTTAGAGCACTTTTCATCCGCTCAGACTGAGTAACCGGGCTGGATCGTCGGCCAAACCTACTGAGCAACAGCTTAGGCAGCTTGAGACCAGCTTGAGACCAGCCTAGCAAACTGTGTGAGGCTGGTTTAAGCAGTAGGGACACTGGCAGCCGAAAATTCTAATATTGATCAGAATTTGGATATATTACCATTATCCACGCATTAAACTGATATTAACAAATATTCTGGATTCTGTTCATCTGAATATGCCTAAGTTGTATGCCAAATGATCCAATTTGGAAATTTTGGATCATGTAAGTATCACCTTATGTATCTTATATATGCGAATTGTAATTCTACATACATTTGTAAAAAAAAAAACTCATGCTATTAAAGAAACACATTAGTGGAGCAATTTAGCTCTGGGTTCCTCTTAATTCATTACATTTAAAATACATTTGAAATCAATTATTTTTCTAATAATAATAAATCCTAAATGGTACACACAATACAGACCTTAATAGGAAATTATGTGCAAATCAACGAGACATATATGTTTATTAGATATATTTGTATTACCTACTGACTGGGGAACTAAGGCAGACAGTGTTGCATTTCTTTGACTTTTCTGTCTCAAGCAGTCTTGCTGTCTTGGCAAAATGCATTTGGGGAGGTTTTGAAATATCTAATTATGATTTAAGTGCACTCAGGCTGTTATTAGATTTACAGTGCATAATTGAATCCTAAGAGGAATGATACAGTCTTGCCATGGCAAGTATTGATCTACTTGGCAGATAAAAGCAACTACAATGTGTAAAGTGGTCAGGCTGACTTCTCCATGTGATTGATAGGTGTTTTTAGATGCCCTGGTTTTCTAGAGCCACACTTTATGTGTATTTCCTCAGCAGTGATGCTTTGGGTCCTTGTGCAGTGCTTTGAAGTTTTCACTTTCATTTCAGATTTGACGGTGTTTGAATAACTTGCTATATTAGTTCAAAAACAAAATGAGCGCTTTATGCATTGTGTTGCAGAATCCAAATAGACTCACAGTAGAGCGGAACGACTGCATGTCTGTCAAGCACATTGCATTCTTGAATGCATGTTTGCCTGAGTAATCTTTTCTTCTGTTTTATATTTCTTCCAGTGTTTGCAAGAGGGTGGTGCTAAGGAGTGAAAGAAAGCCCCGAATTTCTTTCCCACAGATTTTTAGAGGCAACACCTTCGCGTCCTGACCCCAAACTGCAGGTTGCATTGGTTCACAGCATGACTGTTGCCACAGGCGACCCAGTTGATGAAGCCGCAGCTCTCCCGGGTCAGCCACAGGACACGTATGACCCGGAACCAGACCATGAGTGCTGCGAAAGGGTGGTCATTAATATCTCTGGCCTGCGTTTTGAGACGCAGCTCAAAACTCTGTCCCAGTTCCCAGAGACATTGCTCGGGGACCCCAAAAAGAGAATGCGCTACTTTGACCCCCTGAGGAACGAGTACTTCTTCGACAGAAACCGCCCAAGTTTTGATGCCATTCTCTATTACTACCAGTCAGGCGGCAGGCTGCGGAGACCTGTCAATGTGACACTGGATATTTTTTCTGAGGAGATACGTTTTTACGAGCTCGGGGAAGAAGCCATTGAGATGTTCAGGGAGGATGAAGGATTTATTAAGGAGGAGGAGAAACTCCTGCCAGAAAATGAGTTTCAGAGGCAGGTGTGGCTGCTCTTTGAGTACCCTGAGAGTTCAGGGCCTGCCCGGATTATTGCCATCATTTCCGTCATGGTCATCCTCATATCTATAGTCAGTTTTTGCCTGGAGACACTTCCCGTGTTTCGCAGTGAGGAACTGGACCCCCACAAAACGTCCAGGAGCTCCAACTCAACAAGCAGCTACACCTCCACCTACTTTACTGACCCCTTCTTCATCCTGGAGACCCTTTGCATCATATGGTTCTCCTTTGAGTTCCTGGTGCGTTTCTTTTGCATGTCCCAGCAAAGCGGGCTTCTTTGTCAATATCATGAACATCATTGATATCGTGGCTATAATACCTTACTTTATCACCTTGGGCACCGAGCTAGCAGAGAAGCCGGAGGATGGTCAGCAAGGCCAGCAAGCCATGTCACTTGCCATTTTGAGGGTCATCAGATTAGTGCGAGTCTTCAGGATCTTCAAACTGTCCCGGCACTCGAAAGGGCTGCAGATTCTCGGGCAAACGCTTAAGGCCAGCATGAGGGAGCTCGGTCTGCTCATCTTCTTTCTCTTCATCGGAGTCATCCTGTTTTCCAGTGCCGTCTACTTCGCGAGGCGTGATGAGGCTGACTCGCAGTTTATTAGCATCCCTGATGCTTTCTGGTGGGCCGTAGTCACCATGACGACTGTAGGGTACGGTGACATGGTTCCAACGACCATCGGAGGCAAGATTGTGGGATCCCTGTGCGCTATCGCTGGTGTGCTGACCATCGCCTTGCCCGTGCCCGTCATAGTCTCCAACTTCAACTACTTCTACCACAGAGAGACAGAGGGTGAGGAACAAGCCCAGTACCTTAACGTGACCAGCGTCCCCAAGATAGACTCCTCTGAGGACCTCAAAAAGAGCATGGCGGGTCAACCATGAGCAAGTCTGACTACATGGAGATCCAAGAAGCTGTGAACAACAGCAATGAGGACTTTCGAGAGGAGAACATCAAGACCGGCAACTGCACCCTAACCAACACTAACTATGTTAACATCACCAAAATGCTTACAGATGTATAACCGCATTGAACTGCCTTGACGAAGAAGGTGAGATGAAGTAGGGGATTGCAACCCCCCCCCCTCCTCGGTTTTGAAGGCTTCAGTCGCCTCATGCAAGAGTTTCAAGACGGGAGAATTGAAATGTGTCCATTTGAGCGAAGGATCGGTAAAGAAGACCTCTCCATCATTCCATCCTCATCATTCCCTGTCACAAGTTCTGGAAAACTTGATCGGGAGGAGGACGTTGTTTTGCATCCTCGTGTTCAGTGTCTGCATGGAGTTTGTCTTTTCTATGTGACTGTTCTAGTAGTCGTTCTGCTTGCAACAGTAGCCAAATCGTAGCCTAACCTATAGATGCAAGCGTTACATAAGAGGGACCAATTCCTACTCCCATTTGCCCATTCACTGCCAACCTGAGGACCCCTTGAGTGTATTTGTACCTGGGAAGAACAGCAATTTTGTCACTCCAAATTGATAAGTGGCTTTAAAACACGGAGGAGTTGATGTATATTCGTGAAGAATCACCACGGAGGATGTATTTTTCTGTGAATGCACAAAACGCTGCCTGTCCTGCCAGCCGCAATAGCGTACCACGTGAGGTATCTAAAATTGTTACATTCCATCTTGTGATGGAGAAATACATGCATGACCGATATCGGGGGCTTGAAAAGTCGGTTAAACTGCCACTTTTCTCTATCTCTACGACCATTTTTCCCTCTTTTGCTGCCTAGGATCTCAGTGTGTCCCATGTTAGAGTTAACAGACCTGAAATAGGAACGACGGTTGTTTTGAAGTCGCCCATTTTTCCATCGTCGTCATTCCACTATACTGCATGAGCAGCTGCCCTCCATTGCATCATTTCCTCATGTCACTTACTTTTCCCAGCATTGTAAACTTCCGAGCATTCCATGTGTATGAGAAATGTCTTTTGTAACAACGATCTACTCCCTACAAAGCGCCCTGACAGGGGCTGCGGGAGTGTAGATATTTTACTGTGACATTGCAGCCAACAACAGCAAAACTCACTAAGTCAGGTCACCAAAGATGAAGTTCACTGCCGTTATTAAATGCATTTTTATGTTCTTTTTACATTTTAGTGCCATTTCATGGTGCATCCTGCTCATAATATGATGCTGGAGAATTTGGATAAAACGATGCTTCCTTGAATAGCTTTTTGTAAGAGATGATAGGAAATATTCTACTACTTTTGTGGTGCATGTCTGGTACACATTCCTTGTAGCATGCATGTAGTAAGAATGATACTTACGAAACTAGGAATAAGTATTCATATCTTTATCAATATAAATATTTTTCTCTGTGAGATTAACGGTATGTGCAATATTATAAATGCTTGTTCTTCGTTTTGAGGTCGCAAGATTTTGCAAATTGTTTTGTATGTTAGTAGGCTAATACATTAGATATAGTGTAATAGCCAACTTTCAGGGTCGAATACCATCAAGGTTGTTCATATCTTGGTTTGGCGGGAGAGAGAGATGCACCAATTAAAACGAGCATTTCAAAGCATCACATTTGGATATGGGGGGAACTAACTCTGCAAAATCTCGATTCCTGATTTAATAACAAGGGATTCTCATGATTTTGTGGTACATTTGACACTTCTATTCTGTAGCTTATACTGCATTGATGTTAAAGACCTCATGAAATCAACGCTTTCGCTCATCCAGTTCAGTTTGAGGCAGAGTAGGCCATTCTTTATTTTTAAAGTATATTAAGATATAATCAAAATTTTTAAGCCTTTTTGAGAACATTAAGCCAAATACAGATTATATCCTCTATTTAGGGACACACACACAAAAAAAAAAAGTCAGTGCTCTGGAAGTCTCGTTCTCAACTAGTTCTGACTGGTTAGTCCCCAGTTAGCCCCTGCTGGTAAATAATGTAACTACACCATTATGCATATGCAAATGTATATATCTCCATTAAAATGTAGCCATGTGTATTTATGAAATCCTATTTTTTTAAGCAACAAATAAATCACAAAAAAATTAATTTAATTGTTTTTTACACTTGTATTTATTTATTTATTTATTTATTTAATATGGTTTTTTTCTCTAGTTAACATTGTTATTTGTAAAACCATTTCATGGGGTCTTTAAAGTGGAAAATGGTAGGTTTTTTTTGTTTGTTTGTTTTTTAAAGTGGTTCAGGACCTATGCAATTTATAGTTAAGAAGTAAATAAAAAAGCTCCGGTAACTAAACGTTACATACCCTTCCACCCCAGTTTAAACACGCCGATCTGCCCAAGGTTTGTCTCAGAATTAGATTCACTCCACTGCCAAAACACTTGGCAGATCTCCCTGCCGCTATGTTTGCTGTTATGCTGGCCGAATGAGATGTAGGCCTCCAGCCACTGAAGCTACGCAAATTCTCTCCGAAAACTTTAAAAAGCCTCTCAGTGAGGCAGTACTGCCATATCCAGGAGCGTGGTGCGCCGTTCACTCCATCCTTTCCAAATGCAAGACTTCTTAAACTAATAACACTTTTATTTCCCCCTGCCCCGGAGCTTCGACGACTGAGGGTCGGGGTACGCTAAGCCATGCTACCTGCTTTCACCAGCTTTAAGGTAATGTTTAGAGAAAGCAGAGGTTGCTTAAGGTCATTTGGAAAAGCGAGCGACGTATCGCAGACGTTACTTTTATGTTTAGCCTTAACGAGCGAGACACTGAAAAGATACTTGAAGTCAACATGAAATGGTTCGCAACCCATTTTAGAGTGTGAAAAGGAATTGACGTACTCTTCGTAGTTTAAGGCATTTATTCATGCATAAATTTAATTTGCATCCATTCCTTCATAATTAAAAAAAGCATAGTTTAGAACTGCAGTGGGTTTTTTCGTCCTCCTCTCATACTTACCATCGTATCTCGTTTTAATGACTGTATATCCTACATAACATACGCCACTCTGAGGAAGCTTGTCAATCGCCTCAGGAAAACCGACTTTATCGATGTTACTTCTTTTCAGTGTGCGTTGTCGAATGCATGTAGAAGCCCTTTTATATTGGATGTCCATGCATAGGACACGAGCCCTTTCACACTGCCAGGGCTTCAGCTCGTCTTCGAGACGAAGGAACTCTTCATAAGATGTCGCGAGCGTTTAATAGCGAAATACGTCGACGCTCTCAAAGCATCGCGTTTAACAGCGCCTCCATAGCTGCCTCGTTCTGTCCGAAATTGCGAATATATCGTTTTGAAATATATTCACTACGACAGTCCGTCTGTACATTTGTAACACTCTAGAGATTTCGAAATACTTTTAACGCCTGCAAGCGAGCTTTGTGACGATGCTTTCGAAGAACCCGCTGCTTTCATCGTTGTCTTAACACAAGCTATAGCTTTATAAAGACCTCCGCCGTGTTACGCAGTTTCTTAATAGTCGACAAATTCACAGCTGCAATTATATCCTTTAAACCTTATCCAAATCTAGATGTATTGTAGTATTAGTATACTTCATATACGTTAAGCACAAACACTGAGGGGAAAAAAAAAAGAACCTGTAATTGTCATAGAAGCTTTGCCTATCGATTATTGCGGTATGTAACTGTATCAGCAATCAAACCACGCCTTTCTATCTAATCAATATTCAACTGAATGTCATTACAGGCTTTACTGTTCACACTCAGGCATGATTTATGGATTTTAAATAAGCCCTCATTTGCTATAAACATGTACATGCAATATGGAAATACAGTGTATATAAGGATGGGTGGACGAATGGACAAACGGATAGATGAACAGACCAAGACTGAGAGGACTGATGAGAAGATGTGATTCAGAAACAGGTCATAACTTGAGGTGCTTTGGGGTTGATGGAGCTCTGAGCTTTGAAGGGAAAGTCAGGCCTTGTTCACACTGCGCAGTAATCCGGTTTGTTTTCTAAATCCAGTCGTCCGTCTGCTGTTTTTAAAGTGACTGGATCTGTTTGTTGAGGTACTGTATATTACTGTGTATCGCTGTCTACGGTAATGACTTTAGCGTCAGCTACTGTCTTTTTAGTCATATACTGTGTATTTAATTTATCCAATGCATTCATTCATTACGTAGCATATAATAAATACCACATAGTTTAATACACGGAGTAAAAAAAAAAACATGGGTGAGCTGGAGTATGAAAATGATTGAAATCGGATCCGTCTGTTCACACCATTGCGAAAAAGAAGTGTACTTAAATGTATTTAACGTGAACTTCAAAACTATAAAAAGTATATTTTTTACACATGTACACTTGCAGAAATGATATATTAATATCTGAACCTGCAGAAGAGATTAATATTGTTAATGTCTGCACTTGCAGATATTATTTAGTAGATAAATGAAATAAAAGGCCACTTAAGTGTACTTAAAGAAAGTATAGTATCATTAGTGTTTCTTAAAACGCTTAAATAGTTTTAAGCGCACTTTGTGAGGTTACGGTTGTTTAAATAACTGATTTTAATAATACTTTGTCATGCTTTAAAGTACGCTTCTTTTGTATTTAAATACGAAGTATTTGATAATACTTTGAACTGCGGAATGTTATTTAATATTTAATTTAAAATGAATATATTTCGCGTTTAATCAATTTCAGCTTTAGCATTGGATATATGGCGCAAATACATTTTAAAAGCTTTTATGGAAATTACTTTCAAATGTATATTTCAGTTCACCTTAAATGTAAACCTATTATATATAATCAAAATGAATCGCATCCAAAAATATGTTTACATGTACTGTGTATATTTATTGTGTATATATAATTGCACACACATGCATGTATATATTTAAGAAAAAGTTGTATGTTTATATATATATATATATGTGTGTGTGTGTGTGTGTATGTGTGTGTGTGTGTATATATATATATATACACACATATATACATAAATGATCTAAATATATGTAAAACCTTTCAAAATATGTATTGTGTGTAATTATAACTTTTCAGATGACCTTTGAATGTAATTTGGATCTATTTTGACCTGTATTACTTGCTGCAAAACCAATTTCTGCTGTCCGTGTGAACAAGGCCTTCTGAAACTATGGATGGTAAATGTTTGAGGTCACGTCTGTGGAGATGCTCCTGACGTCAGCAGGGATGGAGAATGAACTGTGCACATCAGCGGATGAGATATTAGGTGTTGGTCTGCATGTGTCTGTGTGTAAATGTGACATTGTCCCCACATTATCATTCAGGAGGCCTGGTTTTTCATTTCTTGTACAGACCTTTCGTTTTCTAGGGTAAAGACAAAAACTGAGCACAATAATACAACAAAGAGAAGAACCGAGAGACGGAGGACTCAGTACATTCTCTGGATGTGATACATGTCATGCACTTTACAAGGACCACTGGACGCTAATGCTAAACCTAAAAGACAATCTTGGAAAGAGAACAAGAGATGCATCTTTTCCTTCCAAAAGATTATAACTGTAAAGAGATCTATCAATAATGATTATGAGGATGAGTATATTATAAATCATAATAAGCTTACAATGGCTCGTGATTATTTCTGTGTCTCTTTTCATTTTGGGATGGTGGTGATGTTGGCGATTAGTAGTTACTGGTTCTTTTATCTCATTTATTTTCATTGTTATTCACAGGCTTAATGTCACGTGACCAGAAACAGTGAGTTTAGATTTTGTTTCCCTTTACTTCAGTGTTTGTTTTGTAATATTTTCTTACCTAAATTAATGTCATTTTATTATGTTTCACATGCTCAATGTCACAAATTTGCCTGTTAAATAATGAACTAAAATATTGAATCTAGATTTAATGCTATGATTTAGTATATACACACACACTACCAGTCAAAGGTTTGGAAACAGTGTGTGTGTGTGTGTGTGTGTGTCTGTGTGTGTGTCTGTGTGTATGTGTGTGTGTGTGTGTGTGTGTCTGTGTGTGTGTGTGTGTGTGTGTGTGTGTGTGTGTGTGTGTGTGTGTGTGTGTCTGTGTGTGTGTCTGTGTGTGTGTGTGTCTGTGTGTGTGTGTGTGTGTGTGTGTGTGTGTGTGTGTGTGTGTGTGTGTGTGTGTGTGTGTGTGTGTGTGTGTGTGTGTGTGTGTGTCTGTGTGTCTGTGTGTGTGTGTGTGTGTGTGTGTCTGTGTGTGTGTCTGTGTGTGTGTGTGTGTGTGTGTGTGTGTGTGTGTGTCTGTGTGTGTGTGTGTGTGTGTGTGTGTGTGTGTGTGTGTGTGTGTGTGTGTGTGTGTGTCTGTGTGTGTGTGTGTGTGTGTGTGTGTGTGTGTGTGTGTGTGTGTGTGTGTGTCTGTGTGTGTGTGTCTGTGTGTGTGTGTGTGTCTGTGTGTGTGTGTGTGTGTGTGTGTCTGTGTGTGTGTGTGTGTGTGTGTGTGTGTGTGTGTGTGTGTGTGTGTGTGTGTGTGTGTCTGTGTGTGTGTGTGTGTGTGTGTGTGTGTGTTCTAGTGAATCAAGATTTTTACCCCCTTATAATGTTTCATATTTTTTTATTATTATTATTCACATTATCTAAAAATAGTCAATTTAGATTATGTTTGAGATGCAATGCAGTTTTTTTTCTTCTGTACCTAACTGCAATATTTTATTTATTTAATCGTATTTTCTGTTATTTTTATTTTATTTTATTCATATGCTCAGTGTCAGCCATTTGTTTTCCAAAAACAACAAAAAAATGTGTATATTACCAAGCTTAACTTAAAATATAAACTTGGTAATATACCAGATTAAACATTTTATTAGTTTATTAGTGGTGCTTGCCTTTTAAGGCAAAGCACACTATTACTATTCCTCATACTTATTCTTACTTATTAGTGGTGCTTGCCTTTTAAGGCGAAGCACACTATTACTATTCCTCATACTTATTAGTGGTGCTTGCCTTTCAAGGCAAAGCACACTATTACTATTCCTCATACTTATTCTTATTAGTGGTGCTTGCCTTTTAAGGCAAAGCACACTATTACTATTCCTCATACTTATTCTTACTTATTAGTGGTGCTTGCCTTTCAAGGCAAAGCACACTATTACTATTCCTCATACTTATTCTTACTTATTAGTGGTGCTTGCCTTTTAAGGCAAAGCACACTATTACTATTCCTCATACTTATTAGTGGTGCTTGCCTTTCAAGGCAAAGCACACTATTACTATTGCTCATACTTATTCTTATTAGTGGTGCTTGCCTTTTAAGGCGAAGCACACTATTACTATTCCTCATACTTATTCTTACTTATTATTATTATAGATTCCGTCTGATTTTGGTAAGCGTAACTAGTCCACGCAGTTTTTGCCACACACCTGAAACGGGCGTCAAATCGTGCGGGTTATTGTGGAAAGATGTGCTATGACTTTTATAAGCGATCGGGCGTCACGATTTTCGTACGCCGGCTAAAAATCGGGCGAAAAATCCCATAGACTTAACATTGCGCCAAACTTTGACGGATCATAGCGCAGAGCGAGAATATCGCACAAACTTGTAAATCACCAGATTTGAAGACTTTATCAAGCTGAGCGAGAACATACCACACAGTGGGGTAAAAGTTTTACCCTTGGGGGGCAAGAGACCTCAAACTTTTTACTATGGTGAGGGTAAAATGCACATGTGTTTTTCCTACTATGGTAATTTACATAGGAATTTTGCAAACCTAAATAACTTTGCATTAAAATGTCATAGAGACGTGGGGGTGGGCTCGTTTTACTCAGCGAACCAATCAAAGTCTCTGATCAACTATGAAGATGTCAAGCCACGCCCTAGCAACCATTTAGAGCGCCCTAGCAACAGATCCCATAGACTGCCATTATAATGGTTCAGATGGGTATCTTTGGATCAGAGCGTCATAGAGACATGGGGGTGGGCTCGTTTGACTCGGGGCTGCAAACGGCCAATCATGGAGTACTTCAGTTGTTCGTAGCCACGCCCTAGCAACCATTATCGATGACCTTAGCAACCAAAATCCAAACTCAAAACATATCTTCAAAACAGAACGTCACAGAGACATGGGGGTGGGTGCGATTGACTCAGGGCAGCAAACAGCCAATCCTGAGTCACCATAGACATCTCCTATCCACGCCTTAGCAACCATTATCAAACACCCTAGCAACCTTTTAGCAAGACCTATATCTTTGCATCAGAACATCGTAGCGACATGCTAGTCATGCTACCGACATGCTGGTCACTTGCTAATTATGCTGGAAACATGCTAGTGACATGCTAGTCATGCTAACGACATGCTAGTCACTTGCTAATCATGCTAAAAACATGTTAGACAAATGCTAGTCATGCTAACGACATGCTAGTCACTTTGCTAATCATGCTAAAATCATGCTAGCGACATGCTAGTCAAGCTAGCGACATGCTAGTCATGCTAGCGACATGCTAGTCACTTTGCTAATCATGCTAAAAACATGCTAGCGACATGCTAGTCACTTGCTAATCATGCTAAAAACATGCTAGCGACATGCTAGTCACTTGCTAATCATGCTAAAAACATGCTAGCGACATGCTAGTCATGCTAGCGACATGCTAGTCACTTGCTAATCATGCTAGAAACATGCTAGCGACATGCTAGTCATGCTAGCGACATGCTAGTCACTTTGCTAAACATGCTAAAAACATCTTTGCGACATGCTAGTCACTTGCTAATCATGCGAGAAACATGCTAGCGACATGCTAGTCATGCTTTAGCGACATGCTTAGTCACTTGCTAATCATGCTAGAAACATGCTAGTCATGTCATGGCGACATGCTAGTCACTTTGCTTAATCATGCTAAAAACATGCTAGCGACATGCTAGTCATGCTAGCAACATGCTAGTCACTTGCTAATCATGCTAGAAACATGCTTTAGCGACATGCTTAGTCATCTAGCGACATGCTAGTCACTTGCTCATCATGCTAAAAACATGCTAGCGACATGCTAGTCACTTGCTAATCATGCTAGAAACATGCTGGCGACATGCTTCCAGTCATGCTAGCGACATCTTGAGTCATCATGCTAGCGACATGCTAGTCACTTGCTCATCATACTAGAAACATGCTAGCG
Organism: Puntigrus tetrazona; assembly: GCF_018831695.1. Lineage (NCBI taxonomy): Eukaryota > Metazoa > Chordata > Actinopteri > Cypriniformes > Cyprinidae > Puntigrus > Puntigrus tetrazona. The sequence continues at coordinate 47,731 of NW_025047994.1, read as the reverse complement.
ACATGCTAGTCATGCAACCGAGTGAGAGTTTTGCCACGGCAAGCACCACTCACATTTTCTTCAGGAAATGTACTTTCTAGTTATTATTATTCTTATTATAGATTCCGTACGATTTTCGGCACGTAACTAGTCCCGCAGTTTTTGCCACACACCCCTGAAACGGGCGTCAAATCGTATGCGGGTATTGTGGAAAGATGTGCTATGACTTTTATAAGCGATCGGGCGTGACGATTTTCGTGACACCGGGCGTAAAAATCGGGCGAAAAATCCCATAGACGTAACATTGCGACCGACTTTGACGGATCGTAGCGCAGAGCGAGAATATCGCACAAACTTGTAAATCACCAGATTTGAAGACTTTATCAAGCTGAGCGAGAACATACCACACAGTGGGTAAAAAGTTTTACCACTGGGGGCAAGAGACCTCAAACTTTTTACTATGGTGAGGGTAAAACTGCACATGTGTTTTTCCTACTATGGTAATTTACATAGGAATTTTGCAAATCTAAATAACTTTGCATTAAAATGTCATAGAGACGTGGGGTGGGCTCGTTTACTCAGCGAACCAATCAAAGTCTCTGAATCACTATGAAGGTGTGAAGCCACGCCCTAGCAACCATTTAGAGCGCCCTAGCAACAGATTCCATAGACTGCCATTATAATGGTTCAGATGGGTATCTTTGGATCAGAGCGTCATAGAGACATGGGGGTGGGCTCGTTTGACTCGGGCTGCAAACGGCCAATCATGAACTACTTCAGCTGTTTATAGCCACGCCCTAGCAACCATTATCGATGACCTTAGCAACCAAAATCCAAACTTGCATATCTTCAAAACAGAACGTCACAGAGACATGGGGGTGGGTGCGATTGACTCAGGGCAGCAAACAGCCAATCCTGAGTCACCATAGACATCTCCTATCCACGCCTTAGCAACCATTATCAAACACCCTAGCAACCCCAACTCAAACGGGCATATCTTTAAATCGGAACATCATAGAGACATGGGGGTTGGTTTATATCATTCATAGTGACAAGTGTATCATCATTGTCAGCTACCAAGCTGCTTCCTAGCAACCAACCAATCTACCCTAGCAACCGAGGGCGAGTTTTGCCACGGCAAGCACCACTCACATTTTCTTCAGGAAATGTACTTTCTAGTTATTATTATTATAGATTCCGGACAAATTTCGGCGCGTAACTAGTCCCGCAGTTTTTGCCACACACCCCTGAAACGGGCGCCAAATCGTAGCGGGTATTGTGGAAAGATGTGCTATGACTTTTATAAGCGATCGGGCGTCTGATTTTTCGTACACACCGGGCGAAAAATCGCGAAAAATCCCATAGACTTAACATTGCGCCAAACTTTGACGGATCGTGAGCGCAGAGCGAGAATATCGCACAAACTTGTAAATCACCAGATTTGAAGACTTTATCAAGCTGAGCGAGAACATACCACACAGTGGGGTAAAAGTTTTACCCTGGGGGCAAGAGACCTCCAAACTTTTTACTATGGTGAGGGTCAAACTGCACATGTGTTTTTCCTACTATGGTAATTTTCATAGGAATTTTGCAAATCAATATAACTTTGCATTAAAATGTCATAGAGACGTGGGGGTGGGCTCGCTTTTACTCAGCGAACCAATCAAAGTCTCTGAATCACTATGAAGGTGTCAAGCCACGCCCTAGCAACCATTTAGAGCGCCCTAGCAACAGATCCCATAGACTGCCATTATAATGGTTCAGATGGGTATGTTTGGATCAGAGCGTCATAGAGACATGGGGTGGGCTCGCTTTGACTCGGGCAGCAAACGGCCAATCATGAAGTACTTCAGCTGTTCGTAGCCACGCCCTAGCAACCATTATCGATGACCTTAGCAACCAAAATCCAAACTTGCATATCTTCAAAACAGAACGTCACAGAGACATGGGGGTGGGTGCGATTGACTCAGGGCAGCAAACGGCCAATCCTGAGTCACCATAGACATCTCCTATCCACGCCTTAGCAACCATTATCAAACACCCTAGCAACCCCAACTCAAACGGGCATATCTTTAAATCGGAACGTCATAGAGACATGGGGGTTGGTTTATATCATTCATAGTGACAAGCGTGTGTATCATCATTGTCAGCTACCAAGCTGCTTCCTAGCAACCAACCAATTTACCCTAGCAACCGAGGGCGAGTTTTGCCACGGCAAGCACCACTCACATTTTCTTCAGGAAATGTACTTTCTAGTTATTATTATTATTATTATTCCGGATTCGGACAAATTTCGCGCACATAACTAGTCCCGCAGTTTTGCCACACACCCCTGAAACGGGCGTCAAATCGTGCGGGGTATTGTGGAAAGATGTGCTATGACTTTTATAAGCGATCGGGCGTACGATTTTCGTGACACCGGCGAAAAATCGGGCGAAAAATCCCATAGACGTAACATTGCGACAAACTTTGATTTGATCGTAGCGCAGAGCGCAGAATATCGCACAAACTTGTAAATCACCAGATTTGAAGACTTTATCAAGCTGAGCGAGAACATACCACACAGTGGGGTAAAAGTTTTACCCTGGGGGCAAGAGACCTCCAAACTTTTACTATGGTGAGGGTCAAACTGCACATGTGTTTTTCCTACTATGGTAATTTACATAGGAATTTTGCAAATCAATATAACTTTGCATTAAAATGTCATAGAGACGTGGGGTGGGCTCGCTTTACTCAGCGAACCAATCAAAGTCTCTGAATCACTATGAAGGTGTCAAGCCACGCCCTAGCAACCATTTAGAGCGCCCTAGCAACAGATTCCATAGACTGCCATTATAATGGTTCAGATGGGTATCTTTGGATCAGAGCGTCATAGAGACATGGGGGTGGGCTCGTTTGACTCGGGCAGCAAACGGCCAATCATGAACTACTTCAGCTGTTTATAGCCACGCCCTAGCAACCATTATCGATGACCTTAGCAACCAAAATCCAAACTCGCATATCTTCAAAACAGAACGTCACAGAGACATGGGGGTGGGTGCGATTGACTCAGGGCAGCAAACAGCCAATCCTGAGTCACCATAGACATCTCCTATCCACGCCTTAGCAACCATTATCAAACACCCTAGCAACCCCAACTCAAACGGGCATATCTTTAAATCGGAACGTCATAGAGACATGGGGGTTGGTTTATATCATTCATAGTGACAAGTGTATCATCATTGTCAGCTACCAAGCTGCTTCCTAGCAACCAACCTATTTACCCTAGCAACCGAGGGCGAGTTTTGCCACGGCAAGCACCACTCACATTTTCTTCAGGAAATGTACTTTCTAGTTATTATTATTATTATACTAGATTCCGGACAAATTTCGGCGCGTAACTAGTCCCGCAGTTTTTGCCACACACCCCTGAAACGGGCGTCAAATCGTGCGGGTATTGTGGAAAGATGTGCTATGACTTTTATAAGCGATCGGGCGTCACGATTTTCGTACACCGGCTAAAAATCGGGCGAAAAATCCCATAGACTTAACATTGCGCCAAACTTTGACGGATCGTAGCGCGCAGAGCGCGAGAATATCGCACAAACTTGTAAATCACCAGATTTGAAGACTTTATCAAGCTGAGCGAGAACATACCACACAGTGGGGTAAAAGTTTTACCCCTGGGGGCAAGAGACCCTCCAAACTTTTTACTATGGTGAGGGTCAAACTGCACATGTGTTTTTCCTACTATGGTAATTTACATAGGAATTTTGCAAATCAATATAACTTTGCATTAAAATGTCATAGAGACGTGGGGTGGGCTGCTTTACTCAGCGAACCAATCAAAGTCTCTGAATCACTATGAAGGTGTCAAGCCACGCCCTAGCAACCATTTAGAGCGCCCTAGCAACAGATTCCATAGACTGCCATTATAATGGTTCAGATGGGTATCTTTGGATCAGAGCGCCATAGAGACATGGGGGTGGGCTCGCTTTGACTCGGGGGCAGCAAACGGCCAATCATGGAGTACTTCAGCTGTTCGTAGCCACGCCCTAGCAACTATTATCGATGACCTTAGCAACCAAAATCCAAACTTGCATATCTTCAAAACAGAACGTCACAGAGACATGGGGTGGGCTCGATTGAATCGGGGCAGCAAACAGCCAATCCTGAGTCACCATAGACATCTCCTATCCACGCCTTAGCAACCATTATCAAACACCCTAGCAACCCCAACTCAAACGGGCATATCTTTAAATCGGAACGTCATAGAGACATGGGGGTTGGTTTATATCATTCATAGTGACAAGTGTATCATCATTGTCAGCTACCAAGCTGCTTCCTAGCAACCAACCAATTTACCCTAGCAACCGAGGGCGAGTTTTGCCACGGCAAGCACCACTCACATTTTCTTCAGGAAATGTACTTTCTAGTTATTATTATTATTATTATAGATTCCGTCAGACATTTTAGTCGCGTAACTAGTCCTCCCGCAGTTTTTGCCACACACCCCTGAAACGGGCGCCAAATCGTGCGGGTATTGTGGAAAGATGTGCTATGACTTTTATAAGCGATCGGGCGTCACGATTTTTCGTGACACCGGGCGAAAAATCGGGCGAAAAATCCCATAGACTTAACATTGCGACAAACTTTGACGGATCGTAGCGCAGAGCGAGAATATCGCACAAACTTGTAAATCACCAGATTTGAAGACTTTATCAAGCTGAGCGAGAACATACCACACAGTGGGGTAAAAGTTTTACCCTCCTGGGGGCAAGAGACCTCCAAACTTTTTACTATGGTGAGGGTCAAACTGCACATGTGTTTTTCCTACTATGGTAATTTACATAGGAATTTTGCAAATCAATATAACTTTGCATTAAAATGTCATAGAGACGTGGGGATGGGCTCGCTTTTACTCAGCGAACCAATCAAAGTCTCTGAATCACTATGAAGGTGTCAAGCCACGCCCTAGCAACCATTTAGAGCGCCCTAGCAACAGATTCCATAGACTGCCATTATAATGGTTCAGATGGGTATCTTTGGATCAGAGCGCCATAGAGACATGGGGGTGGGCTCGCTTGACTCGGGGCAGCAAACGGCCAATCATGGAGTACTTCAGCTGTTCGTAGCCACGCCCTAGCAACCATTATCGATGACCTTAGCAACCAAAATCCAAACTTGCATATCTTCAAAACAGAACATCACAGAGACATGGGGTGGGTGCGATTGACTCAGGGCAGCAAACAGCCAATCCTGAGTCACCATAGACATCTCCTATCCACGCCTTAGCAACCATTATCAAACACCCTAGCAACCCCAACTCAAACGGGCATATCTTTAAATCGGAACGCTCATAGAGACATGGGGGTTGGTTTATATCATTCATAGTGACAAGTGTATCATCATTGTCAGCTACCAAGCTGTTTCCTAGCAACCAACCAATTTACCCTAGCAACCGAGGGCGAGTTTTGCCACGGCAAGCACCACTCACATTTTCTTCAGGAAATGTACTTTCTAGTTATTATTATTATAGATTCCGTGACGATTTTCGGTTATTCGTAACTAGTCCCGCAGTTTTTTTGCCACACACCCCTGAAACGGGCGCCAAATCGTGCGGGTATTGTGGAAAGATGTGCTATGACTTTTATAAGCGATCGGGCGACGATTTTCGTGACACCGGCGAAAAATCGGGCGAAAAATCCCATAGACGTAACATTGCGACCAACTTTGACGGATCGTGAGCGCAGAGCGAGAATATCGCACAAACTTGTAAATCACCAGATTTGAAGACTTTATCAAGCTGAACGAGAACATACCCCACAGTGGGGTAAAAGTTTTACCCTGGGGGCAAGAGACCTCAAAGTTGCCCCATTGACATAGTATGGTGAGGGAAAAATGCACATGTGTTTTTCCTACTATGGTAATTTACATAGGAATTTCGCAAATCTAAATAACTTTGCATTAAAATGTCATAGAGACGTGGGGTGGGCTCGCTTTACTCAGCTAACCAATCAAAGTCTCTGAATCACTATGAAGGTGTCAAGCCACGCCCTAGCAACCAATTAGAGCGCCCTAGCAACAGATCCCATAGACTGCCATTATAATGGTTCAGATGGGTATCTTTGGATCAGAGCGTCATAGAGACATGGGGTGGGCTCGCTTGACTCGGGGCAGCAAACGGCCAATCATGAACTACTTCAGCTGTTCATAGCCACGCCCTAGCAACCTTTATCGATGACCTTAGCAACCAAAATCTTAACCAAAACTTACATATCTTCAAAAAGAACGCACAGAGACATGGGGTGGGCTCGCTTGACTCGGGCAGCAAACAGCCAATCCTGAGTCACCATAGACATCTCCTATCCACGCCTTAGCAACCATTATCAAACACCCTAGCAACCTTTTAGCAAGACCTATATCTTTGCATCAGAACATCGTAGCGACATGCTAGTCATGCTACCGACATGCTAGTCAATTTGCTAATCATGCTAAAAACATGTTAGCGACATGTTAGTCATGCTAGCGACATGCTAGTCACTTGCTAATCATGCTAAAAACATGTTAGCGACATGCTAGTCATGCAATGCTAGCGACATGCTAGTCACTTGCTAATCATGATAAAAACATGCTAGCGACATGCTAGTCATGCTATGACATGCTAGTCACTTGCTAATCATGCTAGAAACATGCTAATCATGCGAAGCGACATGCTAGTCATGCTAACGACATGCTAGTCACTTTGCTAATCATGCTAAAAACATGCTAGCGACATGCCAGTCACATGCTACATGCTAGTCATGCTAGCGACATGCTAGTCACTTGCTAATCATGCTAAAAACATGTTAGCGACATGCTAGTCATGCTAAGCGACATGCTAGTCACTTGCTAATCATGCTAAAACATGCTAGCGACATGCTAGTCATGCTAGCGACATGCTAGTCACTTGCTAATCATGCTAAAAATCATGCTAGTCACTTGCTAATCATGCTAAAAACATGTTAGTCACTTGCTAATTCTAAAAACATGCTTAGCGACATGCTAGTCATCTTTGCTAATCATGCTAAAAACTTGCTAGCGATCATGCTAAAAACATGCTAGTGACATGCTAGTCATGCGAAGCTACATGCTAGTCACTTGCTAATCCAATCATGCTAAAAACATGTTAGCGACATGCTAGTCATGCTAGCGACATGCTACATGCTAGTCACTTTGCTAATCATGCTAAAAACATGCTAGCTCTTACATTCTAGTCACTTTGCTAATCATGCTAAAAACATGCTAAACATGCTACATGCTAGTCACATGCTAGCTCATGCTAGTCACATGCTAGTCACATGCTAATCATGCTAAAAACATGCTAACATGCATGTCATGCTAGCGACACGCTAGTCACTTTGCTAATCATGTTAGAAACATGCTAACGACATGCTAGTTTGCAACAGAGGCTATGTTTTGCCAGAAACACCACTACATTTTCGGATGTACTTGCTAGTCATTAACAGAGGTGCTTGCCTTTATCACGGCAAGCACCACTCACATTTTCTTCAGGAAATGTACTTTCTAGTTATTATTATTATATAGATTCCGGACAAATTTCGGCGCCAGAACTAGTCCTCGCAGTTTTTGCCACACACCCCTGAAACGGGCGCCAAATCGTATGGGTATTGTGGAAAGATGTGCTATGACTTTTATAAGCGATCGGGCGTACGATTTTCGTACACCGGGCGAAAAATCGGGCGAAAAATCCCATAGACTTAACATTGCGCCAAACTTTGACGGATCGTAGAGCGCAGAGCGCGAGAATATCGCACAAACTTGTAAATCACCAGATTTGAAGACTTTATCAAGCTGAGCGAGAACATACCACACAGTGGGGTAAAAGTTTTACCCCTGGGGGGCAAGAGACCTCCAAACTTTTTACTATGGTGAGGGTCAAACTGCACATGTGTTTTTCCTACTATGGTAATTTACATAGGAATTTTGCAAATCTAAATAACTTTGCATTAAAATGTCATAGAGACGTGGGGGTGGGCTCGTTTTACTCAGCGAACCAATCAAAGTCTCTGAATCACTATGAAGGTGTCAGGCCACGCCCTAGCAACCATTTAGAGCGCCCTAGCAACAGATTCCATAGACTGCCATTATAATGGTTCAGATGGGTATCTTTGGATCAGAGCGCCATAGAGACATGGGGTGGGCTCGTTTGACTCGGGGCAGCAAACGGCCAATCTTGAACTACTTCAGCTGTTCGTAGCCACGCCCTAGCAACCATTATCGATGACCTTAGCAACCAAAATCCAAACTTGCATATCTTCGAAACAGAACGTCACAGAGACATGGGGTGTGGCCTGCGATTGACTCAGGGCAGCAAACAGCCAATCCTGAGTCACCATAGACATCTCCTATCCACGCCTTAGCAACCATTATCAAACACCCTAGCAACCCCAACTCAAACGGGCATATCTTTAAATCGGAACGTCATAGAGACATGGGGGTTGGTTTATATCATTCATAGTGACAAGTGTATCATCATTGTCAGCTACCAAGCTGCTTCCTAGCAACCAACCAATTTACCCTAGCAACCGAGGGCGAGTTTTGCCACGGCAAGCACCACTCACATTTTCTTCAGGAAATGTACTTTCTAGTTAGTGGTGCTTGCCTTTCAAGGCAAAGCACACTATTACTATTGCTCATACTTATTCTTATTAGTGGTGCTTGCCTTTCAAGGCAAAGCACACTATTACTATTCCTCATACTTATTCTTACTTATTATTATTATTCTTATTATAGATTCCGTGACGATTTTCAATCATGCGCGTAACTAGTCCTCGCAGTTTTTGCCACACACCCTGAAACGGGCGCCAAATCGTGCGGGTATTGTGGAAAGATGTGCTATGACTTTTATAAGCGATCGGGCGACGATTTTCGTGACGCCGGCTAAAAATCGCGCGAAAAATCCCATAGACTTAACATTGCGCCAAACTTTGACGGATCGTGAGCGCAGAGCGAGAATATCGCACAGACTTGTAAATCACCAGATTTGAAGACTTTATCAAGCTGAGCGAGAACATACCACACAGTGGGGTAAAAGTTTTACCCTGGGGGCAAGAGACCTCCAAACTTTTTACTATGGTGAGGGTCAAACTGCACATGTGTTTTTCCTACTATGGTAATTTACATAGGAATTTTGCAAATCAATATAACTTTGCATTAAAATGTCATAGAGACGTGGGGGTGGGGCTCGCTTTACTCAGCGAACCAATCAAAGTCTCTGAATCACTATGAAGGTGTCAAGCCACGCCCTAGCAACCATTTAGAGCGCCCTAGCAACAGATTCCATAGACTGCCATTATAATGGTTCAGATGGGTATCTTTGGATCAGAGCGCCATAGAGACATGGGGGTGGGCTCGCTTTGACTCGGGCAGCAAACGGCCAATCATGGAGTACTTCAGCTGTTCGTAGCCACGCCCTAGCAACCATTATCGATGACCTTAGCAACCAAAATCCAAACTTGCATATCTTCAAAACAGAACATGACAGAGACATGGGGGTGGGTGCGATTGACTCAGGGCAGCAACCAGCCAATCCTGAGTCGCCATAGACATCTCCTATCCACGCCTTAGCAACCATTATCAAACACCCTAGCAACCCCAACTCAAACGGGCATATCTTTAAATCGGAACGCTATAGAGACATGGGGGTTGGTTTATATCATTCATAGTGACAAGTGTATCATCATTGTCAGCTACCAAGCTGTTTCCTAGCAACCAACCTATTTACCCTAGCAACCGAGGGCGAGTTTTGCCACGGCAAGCACCACTCACATTTTCTTCAGGAAATGTACTTTCTAGTTCTTATTATTATTATTATACTAGATTCCGGACAAATTTCGGCGCGTAACTAGTCCCGCAGTTTTTGCCACACACCCCTGAAACGGGCGCCAAATCGTGCGAGGGGTATTGTGGAAAGATGTGCTATGACTTTTATAAGCGATCGGGCGACGATTTTCGTACACCGGGCGAAAAATCGCGAAAAATCCCATAGACTTAACATTGCGCCAAACTTTGACGGATCGTAGCGCAGAGCGAGAATATCGCACAAACTTGTAAATCACCAGATTTGAAGACTTTATCAAGCTGAGCGAGAACATACCACACAGTGGGGTAAAAGTTTTACCCTGGGGGTAAGAGACCTCCAAACTTTTTACTATGGTGAGGGAAAACTGCACATGTGTTTTTCCTACTATGGTAATTTACATAGGAATTTTGCAAATCAATATAACTTTGCATTAAAATGTCATAGAGACGTGGGGGTGGGCTCGTTTTACTCAGCGAACCAATCAAAGTCTCTGAATCACTATGAAGGTGTCAAGCCACGCCCTAGCAACCATTTAGAGCGCCCTAGCAACAGATTCCATAGACTGCCATTATAATGGTTCAGATGGGTATCTTTGGATCAGAGCGTCATAGAGACATGGGGGTGGGCTCGTTTGACTCGGGGCAGCAAACGGCCAATCATGAACTACTTTAGCTGTTCGTAGCCACGCCCTAGCAACCATTATCGATGACCTTAGCAACCAAAATCCAAACTTACATATCTTCAAAACAGAACGTCACAGACACATGGGGGTGGGCTCGTTTGACTCAGGGCAGCAAACTGCCAATCCTGAGTCACCATAGACATCTCCTATCCACGCCTTAGCAACCATTATCAAACACCCTAGCAACCCCAACTCAAACGGGCATATCTTTCATTCGGAAAGTCATAGAGACATGGGGGTTGGTTTATATCATTCATAGTGACAAGTGTATCATCATTGTCAGCTACCAAGCTGCTTCCAAGCAACCAACCTATTTACCCTAGCAACCGAGGGCGAGTTTTGCCACGGCAAGCACCACTCACATTTTCTTCAGGAAATGTACTTTCTAGTTATTATTATTATTATTATTCCGGATTCCGGACAAATTTCGGCGCGTAACTAGTCCCGCAGTTTTTGCCACACACCCCTGAAACGGGCGTCAAATCGTGCGGGGTATTGTGGAAAGATGTGCTATGACTTTTATAAGCGATCGGGCGCGACGATTTTTCGTGATGACACCGGGCGAAAAATCGGGCGAAAAATCCCATAGACGTAACATTGCGACAAACTTTGACGGATCGTAGCGCAGAGCGAGAATATCGCACAAACTTGTAAATCACCAGATTTGAAGACTTTATCAAGCTGAGCGAGAACATACCACACAGTGGGGTAAAAGTTTTACCCTTGGGGGGCAAGAGACCTCCAAACTTTTTACTATGGTGAGGGTCAAACTGCACATGTGTTTTTCCTACTATGGTAATTTACATAGGAATTTTGCAAATCAATATAACTTTGCATTAAAATGTCATAGAGACGTGGGGGTGGGCTCGTTTTACTCAGCGAACCAATCAAAGTCTCTGAATCACTATGAAGGTGTCAAGCCACGCCCTAGCAACCATTTAGAGCGCCCTAGTAACAGATTCCATAGACTGCCATTATAATGGTTCAGATGGGTATCTTTGGATCAGAGCGTCATAGAGACATGGGGGGTGGGCTCGCTTTGACTCGGGGCTGCAAACGGCCAATCATGAACTACTTCAGCTGTTTATAGCCACGCCCTAGCAACCATTATCGATGACCTTAGCAACCAAAATCCAAACTTGCATATCTTCAAAACAGAACGCCACAGAGACATGGGGGTGGTGCGATTGACTCAGGGCAGCAAACAGCCAATCCTGAGTCACCATAGACATCTCCTATCCACGCCTTAGCAACCATTATCAAACACCCTAGCAACCCCAACTCAAACGGGCATATCTTTAAATCGAACGCTATAGAGACATGGGGGTTGGTTTATATCATTCATAGTGACAAGTGTATCATCATTGTCAGCTACCAAGCTGTTTCCTAGCAACCAACCTATTTACCCTAGCAACCGAGGGCGAGTTTTGCCACGGCAAGCACCACTCACATTTTCTTCAGGAAATGTACTTTCTAGTTATTATTATTATAGATTCCGACGATTTTTCGGCGCCAACTAGTCCCAAGAGTTTTTGCCACACACCCCTGAAACGGGCGCCAAATCGTGGCGGGTATTGTGGAAAGATGTGCTATGACTTTTATAAGCGATCGGGCGTACGATTTTCGTACACCGGGCGAAAAATCGGGCGAAAAATCCCATAGACGTAACATTGCGACCAACTTTGACGGATCGTAGCGCAGAGCGAGAATATCGCACAAACTTGTAAATCACCAGATTTGAAGACTTTATCAAGCTGAACGAGAACATACCCCACAGTGGGGTAAAAGTTTTACCCTTGGGGGGCAAGAGACCTCCAAAGTTGCCCCATTGACATAGTATGGTGAGGGAAAAATGCACATGTGTTTTTCCTACTATGGTAATTTACATAGGAATTTCGCAAATCTAAATAACTTTGCATTAAAATGTCATAGAGACGTGGGGGTGGGCTCGTTTTACTCAGCTAACCAATCAAAGTCTCTGAATCACTATGAAGGTGTCAAGCCACGCCCTAGCAACCAATTAGAGCGCCCTAGCAACAGATCCCATAGACTGCCATTATAATGGTTCAGATGGGTATCTTTGGATCAGAGCGTCATAGAGACATGGGGTGGGCTCGCTTGACTCGGGGCAGCAAACGGCCAATCATGAACTACTTCAGCTGTTCATAGCCACGCCCTAGCAACCTTTATCGATGACCTTAGCAACCAAAATCTTAACCAAAACTTACATATCTTCAAAAAGAACGCCACAGAGACATGGGGTGGGCTCGCTTGACTCGGGGCAGCAAACAGCCAATCCTGAGTCACCATAGACATCTCCTATCCACGCCTTAGCAACCATTATCAAACACCCTAGCAACCTTTTAGCAAGACCTATATCTTTGCATCAGAACATCGTGAGCGACATGCTAGTCATGCTACCGACATGCTAGTCAATTTGCTAATCATGCTAAAAACATGTTAGCGACATGTTAGTCATGCTAGCGACATGCTAGTCACTTGCTAATCATGCTAAAAACATGTTAGCGACATGCTAGTCATCATGCTAGCGACATGCTAGTCACTTGCTAATCATGATAAAAACATGCTAGCGACATGCTAGTCATGCTAGCATGCGACATGCTAGTCACTTGCTAATCATGCTAGAAACATGCTAATGACATGCTAGTCATGCTAACGACATGCTAGTCACTTTGCTGATCATGCTAAAAACATGCTAGCGACATGCTAGTCATGCTAGCTGCGCTATCATGCTAGTCATGCTAACGACATGCTAGTCACTTAGCTAATCATGCTAAAAACATGCTAGCGACATGCTAGTCATGCTAGCGACATGCTAGTCACTTGCTAATCATGCTAAAAACATGTTAGCGACATGCTAGTCATGCTAAACATGCTAGTCACTTGCTAATCATGCTAAAAACATGCTAGCGACATGCTAGTCATGCTAGCGACATGCTAGTCACTTGCTAATCATGCTAAAAACATGTTAGCGACATTCTAGTCATGCTAAACGACATGCTAGTCTCTTTGCTAATCATGCTAAAAACTTGCTATCGACATGCTAGTCATGCTAGCGACATGCTAGTCACTTGCTAATCATGCTAAAAACATGTTAGCGACATGCTAGTCATGCTAGCGACATGCTAGTCACTTTGCTAATCATGCTAAAAACATGCTAGCGACATGCTAGTCACTTTGCTAATCATGCTAAAAACATGCTAGCGACATGCTAGTCATGCTAGCGACATGCTAGTCACTTGCTAATCATGCTAAAAACATGCTAGCGACATGCTAGTCATGCTAGCGACACGCTAGTCACTTTGCTAATCATGTTAGAAACATGCTAACGACATGCTAGTCATGCAACAGAGGGCGAGTTTTGCCACGGCAAGCACCACTCACATTTTCTTCAGGAAATGTACTTTCTAGTTCTTATTAGTGGTGCTTGCCTTTCAAGGCAAAGCACACTATTACTATTGCTCATACTTATTCTTATTATTAGTGGTGCTTGCCTTTTTAGGCGAAGCACACTATTACTATTCCTCATACTTATTCTTATTATTATTATACTAGATTCCGGACAAATTTCGGCGCGTAACTAGTCCCGCAGTTTTTGCCACACACCCCTGAAACGGGCGTCAAATCATGCGGGGTATTGTGGAAAGATGTGCTATGACTTTTATAAGCGATCGGGCGTACGATTTTCGTACACCGCGAAAAATCGCGTAAAAATCCCATAGACTTAACATTGCGCCAAACTTTGATTTGATCGAGCGCAGAGCGAGAATATCGCATAAACTTGTAAATCACCAGATTTGAAGACTTTATCAAGCTGAGCGAGAACATACCACACAGTGGGGTAAAAGTTTTACCCTGGGGGCAAGAGACCTCAAACTTTTTACTATGGTGAGGGTCAAACTGCACATGTGTTTTTCCTACTATGGTAATTTTCATAGGAATTTTGCAAATCAATATAACTTTGCATTAAAATGTCATAGAGACGTGGGGTGGGCTCGCTTTACTCAGCGAACCAATCAAAGTCTCTGAATCACTATGAAGGTGTCAAGCCACGCCCTAGCAACCATTTAGAGCGCCCTAGCAACAGATCCCATAGACTGCCATTATAATGGTTTAGATGGGTATGTTTGGATCAGAGCGCCATAGAGACATGGGGTGGGCTCTGCTTGACTCGGGGCAGCAAACGGCCAATCATGAAGTACTTCAGCTGTTCGTAGCCACGCCCTAGCAACCATTATCGATGACCTTAGCAACCAAAATCCAAACTTGCATATCTTCAAAACAGAACGTCACAGAGACATGGGGTGGGTGCGATTGACTCAGGGCAGCAAACGGCCAATCCTGAGTCACCATAGACATCTCCTATCCACGCCTTAGCAACCATTATCAAACACCCTAGCAACCCCAACTCAAACGGGCATATCTTTAAATCGGAACGTCATAGAGACATGGGGGTTGGTTTATATCATTCATAGTGACAAGCGTGTGTATCATCATTGTCAGCTACCAAGCTGCTTCCTAGCAACCAACCAATTTACCCTAGCAACCGAGGGCGAGTTTTGCCACGGCAAGCACCACTCACATTTTCTTCAGGAAATGTACTTTCTAGTTATTATTATTATTATTCCGATTCGGACAAATTTCGCGCGTAACTTAGTCCCGCAGTTTTTGCCACACACCCTGAAACGGGCGCCAAATCGTATGGGGGTATTGTGGAAAGATGTGCTATGACTTTTATAAGCGATCGGGCGACGATTTTCGTACACCGGGCGAAAAATCGCGAAAAATCCCATAGACGTAACATTGCGACAAACTTTGACGGATCGTGCGCGCAGAGCGAGAATATCGCACAAACTTGTAAATCACCAGATTTGAAGACTTTATCAAGCTGAGCGAGAACATACCACACAGTGGGGTAAAAGTTTTACCCTGGGGGCAAGAGACCTCCAAACTTTTTACTATGGTGAGGGTCAAACTGCACATGTGTTTTTCCTACTATGGTAATTTACATAGGAATTTTGCAAATCAATATAACTTTGCATTAAAATGTCATAGAGACGTGGGGGTGGGCTCGCTTTTACTCAGCGAACCAATCAAAGTCTCTGAATCACTATGAAGGTGTCAAGCCACGCCCTAGCAACCATTTAGAGCGCCCTAGTAACAGATTCCATAGACTGCCATTATAATGGTTCAGATGGGTATCTTTGGATCAGAGCGCCATAGAGACATGGGGTGGGCTCGTTTGACTCGGGCTGCAAACGGCCAATCATGAACTACTTCAGCTGTTTATAGCCACGCCCTAGCAACCATTATCGATGACCTTAGCAACCAAAATCCAAACTTGCATATCTTCAAAACAGAACGTCACAGAGACATGGGGGTGGGTGCGATTGACTCAGGGCAGCAAACAGCCAATCCTGAGTCACCATAGACATCTCCTATCCACGCCTTAGCAACCATTATCAAACACCCTAGCAACCCCAACTCAAACGGGCATATCTTTAAATCGGAACGTCATAGAGACATGGGGGTTGGTTTATATCATTCATAGTGACAAGTGTATCATCATTGTCAGCTACCAAGCTGTTTCCTAGCAACCAACCTATTTACCCTAGCAACCGAGGGCGAGTTTTGCCACGGCAAGCACCACTCACATTTTCTTCAGGAAATGTACTTTCTAGTTATTATTATTGTTGTTGTTGTTTTAAAAATAGATAATAATGTTAGATATTTTATTACATATATTTATTTTATTCATATTATTACATTAATATTTGATAGTTTTCTTCTGTTATTCAGCAAGTTGGTGTCTGAAGTGGAAATAGTGCACAAGTTTCTCATGCGTTTTAAAAAGCCATTGCTCTTTTGCTGCACATGGATCCATTAAACCTCAAGCTGCTATTGAACGCTAGCAGGAGCAGAAAGATCCGTCCGAATGCATTGTCGTGCTCCTAAGTGAAGCAAAATGCACTCTGTGTTGCACAGAGAAAGCAAAGTCGTCTATTTATACTCCGCTCCTTAAGGGGCGATGCGTAACCTGTGGGAGAGCAAACGTTTCCAGCTCCCCTCGACAGGCGAGGATCTCACCTTCCAGGCCCGTCTGTTGAGCTCAGCTGCAGCGTCGCCTCCACCGCAGGCCTGAGGCACGCGGCAGACAGGAGTCCTGATCCGAAAACGCCATCCGGGAGAGAATCCTAACGCTCTCTTTCTATTTAAATGTAAAATGCGGCAGCCGTTGCGTCATTTTAAAAGATCACAAGTGCTGCAAGCTGCTCAAAAGCTAGATCAGACACTCATCGTGTGGATACCTAACTTGTCCATTCGCCCGTATGTTAGGTGCAGACGCTAGGCTAAAACACAGCACCGGCTAGTTTACGCCGCTAGTCCCGGCGGGAGACCCCCGTTTGAAAAGAACACTTTGTTTTAGGTTTTCGAATGCACTCAGCCGATCTCCAGCTCCGGCAGCAGCATTTTTAGCGTAGCTTAGCATAGATCATTGAATCTGATTAGACCGTTAGCATCGGGCTTAAAGGCGCTGCATGTAGGATTCTGACTCCATTGAAGCGTTAAAATACTACACGTTCGCAGACATTTAAGAAACACGCTAAGCTAACGTACCGAAAAACATTGCTACGGTCAATTATTCTTCCTTTAAAGCTTTGAAATATTAAAACGAGCACTATTTTTTTAACCCATGCGACTCAAATATAGCGCAACGGCGGGGGTTTAAAAGTAAACCTATGTAAAAGTGTCGCTAATTAATGCTGTAAGCTTTTGCTATAACCGTCGGCCAGCATGATTTCAATTAATCATGCTAAACAGAGGAAAAGGCTTTGCTGAAACTTCCTCTTGCCTGCTACACCGAGTCACCCGATGGCCGCATTAGCGCCCCCCTCAAATAAAACGGGGCCAGAAATACAGAGACGTCAGGACCCTAACGCAGCCGCTGAAGATTATTCTGAGTCTGGTGAGGAAGTGCAGAGACCACAGCGGATCAATACCTCTTCGGGTCGATGGTAATTGATGAAAGCTCTGGCCTTTGCTCCTTTCACCTCCAGCCAGTGATAGTTCAGACAAATACCACCCAATTTTGATAGTTTGGTTTTGGGAGACAACACGCCTGTGACATCTGATAAAGCAGTGTTTGTGAACTCAGTGCTGCTTTGTTTAAAAAAAAAATGATTCAGAGTTGACTCTTTTTATTT
>NW_025047994.1:0-25000 GCF_018831695.1 Puntigrus tetrazona | reverse complement strand
TGTTGATGAGCTTGAAGTGGCAGTGGAGAAGTAACATCTGCGTGGCCGGTCTCGGCTCTTATCTAATGGTTTGTTGGGGCTTGTTTGCAGATGTGATTCGGCAGCTAAATCAGGCTAGAACAGCTGCCGCGCAAGGGCTGAGCGTGACTCCACCAGCGCTCGCGGGCCGCTCGGACACCAGACGCTCACAGGTCAAGCTGTGTCGATCGGTGCTGTGTCACACACTCCAAAAAAAAAAAGAGCGGGCAAAGTCACTTTGGGATTGTTTTCGGGAGCTCTGCGAGGTTGTGCTGTGGAACGCTTTACTCCACAGCTACTCTTAGAAATAAAGGCGATTAAAAGGTTCTTCACAGCGAGGCCATAGAAGGAAGCATTCAGTCAAAGGTTCTTTAAAAGAACCATCTCTTTCTTACCTTTTTATAAAGTTCTTTATGGAACTTTTTAGATGAAAAAGGTTTTTCTATGGCATCGTGAAACACCTTTATTTTTAAGAGTGTAACAGGGAACATTCTCACAGTATTTTTAAGACTTAGGGAAACATCTACTGTACACTTTCATAGCATTTTATGTGTTTATGTCTGCACCAAAAAATCTTGAGCAGCACTCGCACAAACCAAACTTTACAGTATTATTATATGTTATTATATGATCTATTTTGTATGTAATTTGCCTGATTTTATACATTTTATTTCTAAAATAAAATGTTTTTTTTATCTGCATGTTGACCGTATTTTCTAATTTATGAATCATAAAAACATCAATTTTTAATTCTTTAACTCTTTTTTTCTATAAATGCATTCAAATTTGAACAGATTAATTATATAAGGTCTCATTTTGCAAAATTTGCATAAAAACATGTAATGCAAAAAAAGTAAGCAATTTATGTAGTTCACATTTTTTTTTCTTTTTTTATACCTGGGTTTTTTTTAGCCAGAAAGTAATGTTTACGGATCATTCTCATAACTTGACATTTACTTTTAAATTTAGTCATTTAGAAGACAATTTTATACAAAACAATTTAAAAATGAGGGCAATAGAAGTCATAAAAGTCAACAACTCAGTGTTAGCTTAATGCAAGGTCTTTTGAAAAGGTACGAGTGATGGCTTTTGCACCTTTATCTCTGAGAGTGTATGTTAGGTGATGTTATTTGTATCTAATGAAAATTCCAGGAAATGTTTTAGGTAACTTTTTTAGCATTGTATTATGAGAAATAAAATCTGGGCATTTTAATGTTTATGCAATATTAAAAATAAACATTCACATAAAATTAAATTTTGGGTGAAAATATAGTCCAACACTTTTTGAATCACAATGTGAAAGCTGGACATTGCAAAACAATATTCCCACAATGTTTTAAAATTGTTAGGTGGAAGCCAAATCCACCATATTTTTCAAAGAAGTAATTTTCTGTGAATGAGCGAGACATCATATTTTCATGATTAAGGACAAAACACCATAAGTGATTTCAGGCACTGAATAGAGTACCTACATTAACCAGTGGAATTGCTTTGGGGTCCAAGGCGAGTCACTTTGACCATCGATTGTATTTACTCAGGGTAGGTATTTCCACATACGAATGCATTGTCCAAATGACAGAAAATGCTGACATTTTTGCTTTTTTCTTATTATTATTGCAGCAAACGTCCAGTTTTGTGTGCCGTCCACTCTGTCGTTGTTTCCATGGTATTTTTACTACAGCCGTCAAGGCCATAGTTATTGTAAATCCTGTCTGCATTAAATTCAACGTGATGTGAAAAGTGCACCGCCAACATCATTTTTGTGTAGAACTTCGAGATTCGATGTAATCTTTGTTGTCACTTTTTGTCATATGCCACCTGTCTTCTGACTCTGTTTGAGTTTTTCAGGACACTTGCCAAGTTCACAAAGCCATATGGCTGCCAGTAGATTTATCTCAGTATGAGACTCTGAGCGTGAGTGACCCAAAGGGACAGGCTGGTAATTTGGAGCTCTGACATCTCGAGGTTTTTAGGGCTTCCTCGTCTCTGCAAATCTCAGACACGCTGCCAAAGAGAATCCCCGAGCACCACGGGCCAGAGCACAAACACACCGCATGCCAGCGACGAAGAGGGAGCATCCTTTCCTCTCATAGCCATATTTATACAGGCGAAGTCACTGAGTATTAAAACCGCAATTCAGTTAAAAACAACTGAAAAGCTAACACTGTGCATTAACAAACTGTTCCAGATATTTAAAAAATGACTTCAGCGGTCTCTAAGGAGTAGCTTAGATTTCATTTGCATTCTTCAGGAAATAAAAATAGATTTTTTTTCTCAGCAGCCAAGCAGTTGAAACTGATTCCCATGGACGGAATAAAGAAAACTTTAGAGGAGAGAAAGAAAATTGATTACATAAATAAATATGACTGCTTGGCTGGATATAATTGAATATTCCAATATTTTTGGGCTGTGTTCGTGCTGACGCACAAGTCCGACTCTGACGCAGAGGACAGTGAAAACATAAACCTCTGTCTGTGTGTGACTAAAAACAGCGGCGCGAGCACTGGATGCTTTGAGAAGCTCGTGGGAAACACGCTGAGAAATATCAGTAAATATCCCTGAACTTTCTGATGGGAAAAAAAGAAATCCATTCATCTATCTATCTGTTTGAGTGTTGTTGTTGGAATTTGGTCCCATTGGCTGATATAGGTTTCCGTCTGATGTATTGTTTGTTCAATGATGCACCAAATGTTTTCTGCTGGTGAAAGATCTGGACTGCAGCAGGCCAAATCAGCGGCGGACTCTTCTACTAAGAAGCCATGCTGTTGTAACAGCTGCAGTTTTGCATTGTCCAGCATTCATAGTGCCTTCCAAAACATGCAAGCCGCCCATACCTCATGCACCCCCCCATACCATCAGAGATGCTGGCTTTTGAACTGAACGCTGACAACACGCTGAAAGATCTCCTCCTCTTCAGACCGGAGGACATGGTGACCGTGATTCCCATCAATTGGTCTTGTCTGACCCTGAAAAAGCTCAGGACTCGACGGCGCTTCTGGACCATGTTCACGTATGACTTCCTGTTTGCATGATAGAGCCGCAGATGGTGGAAGATTGTGTTTACCGACAGTGGTTTCTGTCAGTATTCTTGGGCCCATTTAGTCACTTTTTTATGTTCTGTTGTGAATATTGACTTATGTGATTTGAAAGTTTTTGTTTTCTTTTTGTTTTTATACATTTATCTGTTAATTGGTCCGTTAGTTTGTCTGTCTGACTGTTTTTCTTTTTTAGCTTTAATTAATATTAATCAATAGAGAAGCCGTTTAAGGTCATTAGTCCGTTCGGATTTACACATTACTGGAGAATCGTTGAACTACACTCCCATTTTAAGCATTAGCGCTGACACTTGTCACATTTGCTGATGGACTTCCACTGACAGGGGTTAAATAGTGCTTTTAGGATTATTTCGCACAGCACAGACATATACTATCCAAATGTGGGCTTGTCCTTCAGTAAATTTCTTTTTGGTCATAGCAGACACTTACTAGTCAAGCGCAATCCAGCCGCTATCTTTAGTAACATCCACTGCAGACATGTTACTGGGGTGGACTGGTCATCTATTGTGAAAAAGCCCCTGGATCCTGATGATGGATTGATGGTTTGGAGTCGTGCCCACTATAATTGAGCCTGCAGCCATGTGGCGCTAATGTTCAGCTGAGCGAAGTGATCCTCAGCTTATATCACTGATCTGCCTCAGTCACATTAATCCTCTTAATAAAACCATCCCGATTCCTGCGCAAGCCCAAAATCACCTGCTGCGGCTCTGTGACCAATAAGAACATTTTGTTTGCTCCACCTGCTTTCCAATAATCTTTCAATTAAAACAAAGACAAATACAAAATATAGATTCATGTATTAATGCAGGTAACGTACTGTGCATTTTAGATTTCTTTATAAAATGTATGTTTTTTTTTTCTTACTGTGCCGTTGCTGTCTTATTCATGGAATGATTTTAATGACTTAGATAATTTCCCACCTAAGTCTTGTATCTATTAATAACACGGTCAGATCTGTTCAAAGGACAAATGGCATTCTTTGGGATTTTCTTTGCGTGCTTACCCTTTAAACTGGCTTTTGGCTTTCCTTTTTAATTGAATTCTGAGTGACAGAGATGGGTTAAGGAAATGCAGTGGAAACATTCTGCTTGTGATGCGCAGTTAAAATCTTAAGCTTTGAGGTTTTAAATTCATCGGACCGAAAAGCACCTGTTTAACAGCCTGGCACATGGAGAAGGGCTGTCTTAGACACTGCATTTTCAATGAGCTGGTTTTAAAAGTGTAACAGAAGTCACTGTTTGCTTTAATGGCCAGACAGAGAGAAATTGATGAGAGCATGCGGCGTTTGGACTGCAGCCCAAAGTCATTAATCATGTCACATTACGGCAGTGCAGGTCAGTATAACTAATCTCTCTTAACTAGAACAGGCCAGACATGGATATTTACAGCACTGTGTTTTTACAGACGTGTGTAGGCATTGCTATCGTCGCTGTATTCTCTCATGAAAGTAAAGGTGCATGAAATTGAATAAGAACATGTCTGAATGCAATGTAGACACTGCGGTATGTACTTTGAATGCTTAGGCACCTTAAAGAGTGCATTCTGGATGTAAGGCTGTTTTTAGAGGTACAGATAGGTCGATGCTTAGACAGACGGACGGACAGAGAGATAGATAGATAGATAGATAGATACGTATATACATACACAGATGTACACACATAGACAGATAGACAGACAGGTAGATAGATGCATACATACATAAACAGATAGATAGATAGATGCGTATGTACATACATAGATACATAGACAGACAGGTAGATAGATGCATACGTATATAGATACAAACATAGACAGACATATAGATAGATATTTAGACAGATAGAGACAGACTTTCAGATAGATAGATAGAAAGACAGATATGTAGATATAGAGACAGGCAGATATAGATAGATAGACACACAAACAGACAGATAGATAGACATACAGACTTTCAGATAGAAAGACAAACAGATAGAGGTGCAGACAGACAGGTATGTAGATATAGAGGCTGAAAAATAGATAGACAGACAGACAGACATGTAGCTATAGAGACAGACAGGCAGATAGATAGATAGATAGATAGATAGATAGATAGATAGATAGATAGATAGATAGACTTTCAGATAGATGATAGATAGATAGACAGACAGTTATAGATACAAACAGACATGTAGATATAGAGACAGACAGGCAGATAGCTAGACAGACAGACAAACAGATGGATAGACCAATGAGAGACAGACACATGGATAAAGCAATAAAACATAACATCTGCAGCACTTTCACAACAACAGATAATAAGTGTAAATGATTCAAGATCAATGGCTCAAATCCGCAGAGAAACGGTCAGTACTCCTCTGTCATCTCCGTGACCTCCAGCTGTCTGCTGATGATGGAGCTGATCTCTGTAAGTGTGGAGGATGAATCTCGGGGCCGCTGAGGTGCAGTGATCTGTAAATAAGCACTCTCAGGATTGATGTGGTATGTAAGCGATCGCTCTGGCGTGTATTGACGCTAGATGAGGTAAGGCCCCAGTCAGAGATATTGGGTCCTGGTAGATCTACTCTCATCAGATGCGCCCGGGCTGCCACCGTTAGGTGTGTCGCCATGCGGTGATGAATATAAAATCTATCGTATGACAGCTAACAGCTGTTTTACAAGAGCGATGAGACGTCTCTCCCCGTTAAAGGTGAGAAGGTGAGCCGCTGAGGGGAGATTGGTTACAACACTGCTTATATGGACCTCGATTAAAGTTTGATCATTTCAAAATCAGACTTGGATTTACGGCTGCATGATGGCCAAGTCCTCTGTGTCTTGCATTTGTGTTACGCTTTTGTTTGTTCGTTGTTTTGGAGGTTTTTCCGCGTGTCTGAATGCGAATGCACACAAATGCTGAGTGTGCTTGCGTGTGTGTGTGCGTAGTTGTTTGCGTAGCAGCAGCTCTAGTTTCTCACCAGCATAAGGTTACCCAATACTGACTTTAATAGATTAAGCCACTCTGAACCCAAATGTAGAACAAGCAACAGGCAGAAACAACAGCCGTCGGGAGACCCCTCTCACACGAGAGTAGGCCTGTGTGTGTGTGTGTGTGTCAGTTAAATAAATGAGTATTAGGTAACATATGTTCAGACATCCAGTGATATAAATGCTCGAGTTAGGTTATGAACCTGTTCACTATTAATTTGTCAGACTGCCGTTTAGTTTTCTTTACGGTTACATTTTACTTTATTAGTCAACATTGTGCATTCTGCTAACTATAAGTAACTTCGCAACTACAAGTAATTTCTCATTTGCGACAGCATGTCAGCTCTTATTAGAGTATTCGTTAAAATGACGTACTGTTAGAAAGTCAAAATAGTGTTAGTCTGCTAATACTCTAATGAGATTTAGTTGACATTTAGTCAGCTAGTCGCAATAAGTCGTGTTAAGATAGTTAGTGTCCTGAATAGCTTCAATTGAAAATCTGATCATGAGCGAAACAAACGGGTTATTTGTCTGTGGTTTGAACCTACATAAAACTCCAGATAGAGCTGAAACGGGGTTAAAATCTCACCTTCTGTGTGCAAGGTGCCTTAGAGATTTAATCTGAAGAACTTTTATAGATATGTGTATGTGTGTATGCATGCATGCATGTATTTATTGCTTAAGGTGTGTGTGTGTGTACATAATAAAAATCGCTCATATAGCTTATATATAATGTATAGAGAGCATAGATAAACTAAAGAGTATGAAAATACTAAAATGATCAAATAAACTTAAAAGCGCTTTATTTATTTGGATTTACTTACATGGCCTTCATGTGATGTGAAGAATATATGAAGAAAGATAAATCATGACATTAAAATAGCTGACTGTCAAATATTCTATTCTATTCTATTCTATTCTATTCTATTCTACCAGCAGCAGTGTGTTCGAGGGACCTTGAAAATCTCCGATCATGTGAGATCCCTATTAATATAATTTCCCGGCTTATCAGCACTGATCAGCATCCATCAATCACTTATCTTAAAAGAGTTTATTATTGTCTTTATTCTATGCACACTTTTGTTTTTTCAAAAGTTGTATAAAAACAGCCTCTCTCTCTCTCTCTCTCTCTGTCTCTCTCTCTCTCTCGTTCTGACGCACATGTTCTCTGTTTTCTGGTCAGTGGCAGCTGAGCAGGATGACTCATTTTTGGCATCTTTAATTAAACATCTGTCCGTGCCTCTCAACCTCTCAACCACGCTCCTTTTTGAGATTTAGCCTGGAAATATTACACGTTAGGAAATCTCTTAATACCTGTACATGCAGACAGGCTACACGTAGCTGAAAAATTAACTGAAATACAGAATTTTTGCTTTTTACATGATTTTTTAGCATATTTTAGCAAGTGGTTATAGTTATTTAAATATTTGTATTTTTTTACACTTTATTTTAAGGTGTCCTCATTAAAGTGTAATTATACATTTAAGTACTGTGTAATATTAATTAACTATTTCATGTACGCACTATATTGCTAGGATTAGGGTTTGGTTTAGTGTAACCTACATGTAATTATGCATAATGTATTGTTATAGTAAGTACATGTAACGTGTGTAACAAGGATACCTTAAAATAAAGTGTTACCCTTTTTTACCTATATGATTGAAAGGTGGTTATTTAAAGAGCCCATCCCGAGTTTCTGAGCTGATATTCTGATCTTGAGATTGAACACTAAACCTTCTTTCTGTTTACCCTCCAGGCAAAAAAAAAAAAAAAAAAGCTTTCTTTAGAAACATACAAGTACAAGGTATATAAAATCAGAAGTGTCATTGACATTCATAATTTGAAAACAGTTCAAATTAAATTATAGTTATAGTGTAGGCTCAACTAATCATTTTTATCCTTTAATTATACGGTTATTTTATTTGAAATTTAGAATTTTCAGGCTTATAACCAGAGGGAAAGAAACACACTTTTTGGCTCAACAAAGTGCTATCGCTAATGACTTGTAGTACAGCTTGGCTGATGGCACTGCAACATTTCCTCTGAACCCAATGCAGGTCAGTGGAATAGTAAGTGAATTAGATGAGGGGCGATTGTTTTCCCCACTGTCTTGGCCTTTACTGGGCCAGCAGTTTCTCTTTCTCTCTCTGCTTCCTTCGCTCTGCTACTATCTCTCGACTTCTCTTTCAGCGGCTCTCTTATTCTCCCACACTGCCTCACAGGCCAGGACTCTGGTGTCAAGTGTTTGACAGGGGTTACTCTTTAGCTGAGGTGATGTCCGGCTGACTGTCGTGTCAGAGGTGTGTCACCATAGATACTGGAAACGTCTGTGTCACGTTAAGAATCACAGGAACCCGTCAAAAGTCTGTTCAAATGTTCGAAACATGACAGCGAGGGAACAGCGGAAAGCAATTAAACTGTGTAAAAATCATTTGCTATAAAGCCTGTTTTAGGATATAGGATGTTATTCCCTGCTTTGCTTCATTTTAAGGTATATACTTTCATGATAATTGAGTCCGCTGATAACACTAGCTTAGGAGTTTAGGGAACTATTCTCACTATTAACTATACAATATTAATTATTATTCTTAGTACTTAATTGGCCTTTTTCTGCATGACCATATTCGAGTTTCTTTATTTCACCCCATACTTAAATGTAACAACTAACTTAATATTAATACAGGTAGGTAAAATATGACATATTGTTAGATTCACCTGCATTATATAATATTCAATTGGTGCCACTTTATATTACGTTGCCTTAACTACTATGTACTTACACTTAAATTGATCACTTGATGCAATGCACTTATTGTGTACATACATGTCTTTACATTGTACTTATATAAAAAAAAAAACCTGCATGTAATTGTTGTCCCATCCCTTACACCTTAACCCATCCTCAACCCTACCCATATCACCAAACCTGTCCATATTGTACCCATATTCTACCTTAATAGCAGCAAATGTGTTTTGCAATACAATAAATTGTACTATTTTTTAAGTAAGGCCACCTAATATAAAGTGGGACTATTCAATTTGATATTATAGCATTGTAAACAAGAGTTTTAAAGAAAAATGTTTATACTTGTTATTGTTATAGACTTAATATTCCAGTACTCCTACATTTGCAATGTAAATGCGATTCACAGCAAAAGCAAAAATAACCCAGAGACGACTGACATTTTTGGAAGTGTTGTGATGCTGACACCTCCCAAAATATGTCACCTTCGCCAGCTGCTTCCAACCAGACCAGTAACTAAGAAACGATGCGCTTCTCAGACGTCGTTTACTTTATTAGTCAAAAAGCAGGCCCTAACTCTTCTTCTTTGTTTTGCAGGTTGAAGCACCTTGGATTCTTCCTCATTGCGTGGACCTCCACCTAAAAAAACAAATGACCGATATCAGTTCAAAATTGTAAACCAGTGGGATTGTCCTGGTGTAGATTCAATTCATTGGTGGTCTGATATCCGGGGCCACATGACTGTCCAGGCTGGAAGAATTGAGGTGGCGCTAGTTGACTTTGAGGGGATGGAGAATACTAACGGTGTGGACAATTTCAATGACCCAGACTATCCAAATGAGATGACGGCTTTGACAGTAGAAATGCCAGAGTTTGGGCCTGACAGCACCTACTGCAATTCATCAAAAGTGTCACCATATAAAGAGAGGATGCCACAAAATTTAGACAAACCTCAATCACCGGTCCTGCCCCCTCACACCAGGAGAGGGCGTGCCAGCTGCGCTAGTCTGATTTCCAACTGGAAATTACTCCTGAACAGTGAAGGAACGCAAAGTGAGACGATCTTCAGTAAACTGGCCAAAGAATACGAGGACTTGTTTATTGACAAGCGACCTCTCGATGACGGCGATCAAAAGGTCATCATTAACATCGCTGGCCTTCGCTTTGAAACCCGCCTGAGGACCCTCGACCAGTTCCCAGACACCCTTCTGGGCGGCCCCTATGAAAAAGAATGGGCTATTTCGACCCCATGAGAAACGAGTATTTCTTTGACCGCAATCGTCCAAGCTTTGACGGGATCTTGTACTACTACCAATCCGGCGGGAAGGTCCGGCGGCCTGCGAACGTACCTTTAGACGTCTTCGCGGATGAGATCATCTTCTACGAGTTGGGACAGGAAGCCATGGACCAGTTTCGCGAAGAGGAAGGATTTATCAAAGACGTGGAGGTCCCATTGCCCTCTAATGAGTTTTACAGGCAGTTCTGGCTGCTCTTTGAGTATCCCGAGAGCTCAAACGCAGCCAGAGGGGTCGCCCTGGTTTCCATCTTCGTCATCGTCATCTCCATCATCATATTCTGCATGGAGACTCTCCCAGAATTCAGAGAAGATATGGAAATTTTTCCAACCGCTGGAGTTTCCTTCAACCAGACGTATCCCTCAGGTGCTCCTCCGAAAGTCGTCTCCCAAAACCATCAGCAGCACCTTCTCTGACCCTTTCTTCTTATTAGAGACGGCTTGCATCATCTGGTTCTTCTTTGAGCTCTCCGTCACGCTTCCTGGTTTGCCCCAGCAAGCGGGGAGTTTTTCAACAACATCATGAACATGATTGACATTGTCTCCATCATCCCCTATTTTGTCACGTTGATAACTGAAGTCGTGACCACCACCAATAAGTCCAACACAGGGCAGAATATGTCACTGGCCATCCTACGAATCATTAGACTGGTGCGAGTCTTCAGGATCTTCAAGCTTTCCAGACACTCCAAAGGGCTGCAGATCCTGGGCCAGACGCTCAAGGCCAGCATGAGGGAACTTGGCCTGCTTATCTTCTTTCTCTTCATCGGCGTCATCCTCTTCTCAAGCGCCATCTATTTTGCTGAGGTGGATGATCCCAACACCCAGTTTG
The DNA here is from genome assembly GCF_018831695.1 of Puntigrus tetrazona. Taxonomy (NCBI): domain Eukaryota; kingdom Metazoa; phylum Chordata; class Actinopteri; order Cypriniformes; family Cyprinidae; genus Puntigrus; species Puntigrus tetrazona. The sequence continues at coordinate 14,114 of NW_025047994.1, read as the reverse complement.
TTAGCATCCCTGATGGATTCTGGTGGGCTGTGGTGACCATGACCACTGTGGGATATGGAGACATGTGTCCTATTACTTTAGGCGGTAAGATTGTGGGCACTCTATGTGCCATTGCTGGGGTGTTGACCATCGCCCTGCCTGTGCCTGTAATCGTCTCCAATTTTAACTACTTTTACCATAGAGAGACAGAGCAGGAGGAAAAGCAGCCCATAGCTGAATCAACTGATCAAGCTTTAAAGTCAGGGAATACAAAACATGGAAGTAGTTCCTCTCTGAACAAGGCAAATGGGAGCTGGCAGACTGACAAATCCAAGTGTTAAACCCATATCGAATTTTATTTTCATGAGCGTGAATCTCATTAAACATGTCCAGGTCATATTTCACCACAAAATCAAGACACCCAGATAGCATAATGCAAGATGACTTCATATGGAAAGCATCTGCTGTGTTTGAACATCTAATGAACGTCTTTAAGATGTCAGTTTTATTTACATTCAAATAGACGTATTGAAGATGGGCCAGTAGTATAAAAAATACATCTTGCAGATGTCTCCGTGATGTGCTATGTGAGTTATATTTTGGATTAAGAAAATAGTCTATTTTATTATCACTGTAAGTTTTATCAGAGCAAATAAACACATCCTCGTTCCATTTCCCATAAAAGTAATGGATGTTTTACCTTTATTTTTAACTCATTCTTAATGGCTTTAATTTTCATCAGATTCTGATTATTGTAGGAGTATCCTATATATTTATCAGTTTAATGCTGTAAAGCAAGTACTTCCAATTATGTCAGAATTTTTTTAGCAATAAGAAGTTTTTTCTGCATTACATTAATGCAAATATGAAGGAAAAATAATGCAAATAATTCACAAATAATTAGCAACGGTGTTAAAATTGGCTATAAAATTACTAGTTTTTGCTATTTTGGGGAATCTGTGAAATATGACCTTGACGAGCTTTCCACAGGTTTTCTGAGATCCAGCCAATAATGTTATAGTACTTCAGTGTTTTCAGTTCTTGGGAGCAGATGATTATAAACGTTACCTAACGTGAATGATACGAATGTGAGAGCAGTTTCTCTGAAAACATAAGTAGCAGAATTTAAATGTCACGTTAGATTTTCATCTGCGTTGCATAATCCTTTTATTAAATAATAAATCAACCTAAACCATCTCATAATCCCATAAACCTATCACATCAGGTCCACTCTTATAATTAAAAATTACAGAATCACTCTGAAAATTAAATGACAACTGCTCTGTCGTCAACTGTGTTTGGGTGACTTCCACAAGCATGCTACCATTTTGAGTAGCCTGTAAATGGCACCTTTAACATTTATCTGTAACATCGTGTAACGCCACAAGTATGTGGTTTCTAAGTTGTGTAATTTCGTAATTGTTTCATTTTGCATTTGAAGCAATAATCATTAGGGTTTGTTGTGGCACTTTAGAGAAAGCTCAGCCAATGAAGAGGAGAAATGCATCCAGAGTTTTCCACTTACAGTCCATATTCATTTCTTTGAGCATAACAGTGCCTTCGTCTCAAATGGGCTGAACCTGTTGTTGCAGGCACGCTGTCATACGGGTTTTATACTAAGTGGAATTGATTTCCATGTATTATTAATGAACGTTTCTTGATTCGGAGGAATCATGTATTCAAAGACCTATCAAGACAAGACAAAAAAGATCACTTTCTCAGATTGAACAGTTACCTAAAGAAAAGTTTATGGAAATGACTAATAAGCTTTGAGAAAAACACACTAAACGTGATAAAGACATTCATTTTTGACACATTTTGCTTAATAAGTGAGAATATACAACATTTTGTTGGAAAGAGAATCAGGGAGCTATGAGCCAAGGTCTCACTGTATTATATAAGTTGTTTTGCGAAATCTTGTGAATCTTGGTGAGCCGTTTCCCAAGACGTATAAACACATATTTTCATTGTGTTTTTGATGTTATAACTGCTGCTATTTTATACTTACCCAAAGTGATGTCATTTTAGTATGAAAAAGGTGTGTTATTGTTCTTTTGCTGGGTGCAGGAAGGCATTATTAGGCAGAAAGCTGTCATTGTTTATCTGACATTTATTTGCACATTTTGCCTCTATAATAATGGTTCTTCATGAGACTAACTGAATATTGGTGGTCGTGCTAGAGAATGATTTGTACAGTTTAACCCTTTATTCTACAGTTAGAATCTAATGAGAATATATTCAAAGCCTTCGAAAATATTAATAAGGAATCTTCAGGAACTTGAATATCATGTGCTTAGCCTGACAACTGATCATAGTTGGTTGTAAATTTATGACTGTAAATAAGTAACATAAAGCCATTTACTGTGGTACCAGTTGTGTACTGTATGTATTAAAATTGTACATTGTGTAATTGTTGCAGTGTTTGACCTGAAATGCAAATCCCAGTGATATGAATCGCAGGCTACCGGTGTAGTCACTTCAAAACTTTGCAATAATTATTATTACCGACTTGCATTTAAGTCATCCCATTTTTTTCATGTTAGACATGACATACCCCTTTACTGATATATATATATACATTTTTTTATTTTTATAACTTGGCAGGACAGCAACTTTTAAAACGATCTGACCGTCTGACCGTCCTCAGATGAACTGCAGAAACCTATTCAAATTAATAATGTAAAAACAATTTCATTTAAAAGGTAATGGCATTATCACAAATTATTACACATTTACAATTTACCAAAAAACTAAGTCGATTGTGGGTGACTCCTGTTCATATAAAGCAACATTTTAAATGAACAATATAGATTCAGAAACTGACAGATGGCTTTAAAATGGTGACTTAGCATTTTTCCAAAAACCTGCATTCGTGCATTTAATCACAGCGGTGTCTTGCATTAGACGGCTGATACTTCTGTCAGAAAGTGTGCCGAGAAGTTATCTGGCGGTCAGGTCTTTGAGGTCCCCACCTCTCCGAAAACCCTCTTCCTCATTCACTGTTATATAAGATGCCCTCATTACCGGCAATAACAGGCTTGACTTTCACTGTAACATGAGCGGCTTCTCTTTTTCTCGTTCATCAGAGACAGATCATAGCCATGCTTTCCTTTTCCTCATTCACTGTTCCCTACGCTACTCCACTAATAAAACGTGTGTCCATGCAGCGTTCATTCTGTGAGATGCTCTCAGGGTATAGTTCTTGAGCGGCTAGCCTTTATAGTGCACCTGATAATATCCACTGTAGTTTCAGTACACAACTACAGATGTCTTCCCCTCTCAAATACGGCACTATATGGGCATCCGTCTTCTGCTGGACCCCTCTTTTTTTTCCCATTTTCAGCTCATAATATTTTAGTACACAAGTAAAATACTTAATTTTAGGTCTAGTGTAAGAGCCCCAACGAAGTCCCAAGCCGTTTCACGTTGGCGCCAACATGAAACATTAGCATATTGCTTGCCCGCTTGTTGGTCTTTTCTCATTGGTTTGCATGAAAATGCAAATTCATTCTTTGCCACTAGGTGCTGCTTTTGCAGTGTTAAAAGCTCACAAACATTTTTAATTGAAAACTAACAAGCACTGGATGGAGTTGGAAAAATTATGTACTGAAATAGATAGAATTAAATGCATCTTCTAAGAAAATAAGCGTTTTTAATGTTTCCTGTGCATGTCATGCTGTTGTTGGGGACTCCCAAAAATAAAATATCTACCTTTCATTACTCAATAGTACATGATGTTGCAATAGAAATGACGTTTAAGTATATATTTTAGTTTTACCAGAAATGCTTAGTGCATTTAAAAGTAAAGTTTATCTGTACGTGACAGCATTGTGAAATTACATATAAAAATGCACTCAAGTTCTACTTAAAGTGACTCAAAAATGCTCTCAAGTTCAGTTAATTGCATTTAATATAAATTTAACCTATTATAGCCATTTTAATTTCATTTTAAATAACATCCAATTAAGTCTCTGAAAATGTTACATTCAGCTCACACTTAAGCGTATGTGAAATACTTGCTAAAATGTGCTTATTCTTGCAGTATTTTCCCGAAACATTTGATAGCATTTGCACACATACTCGCTAAATGCTAAGGCTAGTCAGAATCAGGCAGCTTAATGTGTAGTAAGTTTATTTTTGTCCACTCTTAGGAACTATTAGCATAGCCTGAAAGCTAAGCAATTTGCTAAAATGCTAAAATGAGGACTGTTGCTAACTCTCTTCAAGAGCACAAACTGCACAAAGATGGACTGTGTGACTTGTTTTAAGTCATAATAGCTTGGTCTCCTGTAGCGATCTGACACAAGGCCCAGGAGTGATCACAGGTAACTCTAGCTCCAGCGCTAAGAGGTAAGAGAAACAATGGCCACCGATCGACGTAAAGACTGGAGCATGAAGGCATGAAATGTGACAAGGTACTTCAGTGGAAGAAACAGAGCTGTGAGCAGGAGACGCGAGAGAGGCTGTCGGTGCTTTCTGCTGTTATTCGTGAACCCGAAAGCAGCTCTGCATAAGCATAATTGCGATAATCATATCTATTACGTAACAAACTGACTGCTACAAGGTCTTAGGAATGGTGCGTGATTGCGTTTGTGAGGAGTTAGTTCTTGTTTTTCGTTTAGCAGGATGACATGACACCTAGCCTCCTCCATTGGCACACACAAAACCAATGCAATATTTATGTACAGTAAACAGAGCAAACTGAGTGACCCCATTTGCACTATATAGTGGTTGCCAGGGTCCGAATTTAATACTCTAGAGAACAAAATACGTATAAAAAAACAGACTGATCAGGCTAATGTTTTTCAGAACTGCAATATAATGCATTGCTTAAAGGTGAAATCAAATATCCGTGCTGGTAAAAAGCAGTGAAATAATTTGACAACGGTATGCCGCTTTAAAATGCAAAATACAGCTTTACACACCTGTATTTAATCACCTTCTCCTACCATTAGCAAGTGTTGTTTATTTTGAACCCTGCTAATGGCCGATTGTAGAACATGTTATTTAAATGCACATTTATTTATGTATTTTCATTTAAATTTTTGATTTAGTTTTATGTGTGTACTGACACCTGGTGGTGTGGATGCAACATCACAAAAGAGCTTAATGATGTCTTTGTCATTTTCCCAGTCAGACGTGATTCATTTATCTCATATGACATGCTAAAATGTTTCTTCAGCAGCATGTATTTCACAGAATATTTCACAATTTTGCTATTATTACTGCGTGTTTTTGATAAGGCAGCCTTAAGTGGTGAACAAAAAAGAAATCTTTCATTGCTAACAGAACTCTGCCCTGCTGACAAGTAAATATACTGAAATCTATTTTAAATACAATTATTTCATGCTAAGTATGCTACAATTACATTTATGTACTTATGTACTAAAAATACCCTGCTATTGGTATACGTAAAGAACTTTAATCAGATGAAGTGAACTATATTTGACTGTGGAGCAATTGCAGCTTTCAGGTACAAATCTTGCATTTACAGACTGATGTTATTCAGAGATCAAACAATCCCATAAACAGTGAAATCTGGCAACCTGTGTGTGTGACAAGTCTGAGTAGGAGGGGCCGGGTGAAAAAAAATCACCTATAATACCTAGTTCAACCAGTCGGGTCAATCCTACATACAGCACCTTTAACATTAATAAATGTGCACAACTGATACTCCAAATGAAGTGTAATATATAATAGGCCTAATATTTAATTTTTACATTGTTAAAGTTGCCCTTATCATGGATTTTGAAAATGATCTTTTATGCAGCCTGTAACACAACTCTAGATGACTGAAAACATCCTGCAAAGTTTTAAATCTCTCTCAACAGAAAGAGTCGACTCTGAATCATTGAAACGAGTCGTTTTAAAAACGAGTCTCTAGCTGTTTGACGTCAACATGAAACATTAGTATGTTGGTGCCCACTTGTTGGTCTTTTCTTGTTGGTCTGAATCAAAACGTAAATTCATTTTTCACCACTAGGTGCTGCTTTTGTAGAGTTCAAATACCTGTTTCCACGGTAACGCCGTACACAAAACAGCACCGAGTTCTCAAACACTGCTTCGTTTCAGACATGATGAGATTAAAATGAGACCAATCGACCAATCACCAAAGATTAGAAAGTCACTCCAAGGAAGAGTTGATTAAGTGAATTGTTCTGGAGTCGTCAAGCAAGTGAGATAAAAATAAATGAATATTATAAGACACTGAAAGTGTTTAATGACCTTGCATACATGTCAACCTGTTGTAGGGGACTCCCGAAACCAAAATATCAACCTTTTATGACCCGTAGAGATACTTTAAGTCTATGGTAATAGATTTGGACTATACTTAGCATGAGAAATGTGTTTGAAATATATTCCTTTTTTCCGGTTGAACTGATGGATGTACACACGCATGCGTACCATAACCTCTAGACAACAGGCACGCAACCTATTTAGTGTGCCACGTCTTCATTCACGCGTGTACGCCGCCACACACATACCCGCGACAAACAGATGTCAACACATGCCTAAACGTAAAAATATTTTAGATGTAGAGCATTTTAACTGCTCGGCGCCACCAGGTTATAGACATAGCTGCCCGTCGTGGGCCCGGCGTCAAATCACCGGACACTTACTTTTTCTTACACCAGAAATAACTCATTATGCACATAAACGGATGTTGCGCAGTGTTGACAGGTTTGTAAAGATTCGAGGAGATGGACACACACTGCAGTAGATCTGTCCCGCCGACAGCTTGCTCTCGACACGTCTGCGCCTCAAATGCTTTTTCCTCAGCAGGGAAAGACTTTCTGCCTGAGCTTACCGCTTATTCGGAACGAACGTGTTTAATTTAGTTGGGAGATTTGGTGTTGTAATCCAGGCCTTGGCAAAACGGAAGATTCTTTTGATTAAAGGGAATAAATTTGTTGCTGGTGATTTGTAAGCCATTTCATTTTAGCTCTTCAAAAATATATCACGTATAACCGTATAATGAATTTCTGATCAAAGTATTTTACTGCTTTGCACGCTACATATTAATGCGCGTTACATTTTGTACAAAACGCCTGAATGTTAGTGCAACTTAAAAATATCAATTAGTTCCGACTGGGATGAAAATGAAGTTAAAATGGATGCCGTTTGTGGAAGCTGATCAGTGAAACCCACCGAAAGCATCATTTTTAATTAAACACTTGCAAGGAAATGTAAGGTTATTAAGTGAAAGCTAAAAAAAATTAAATGCTAGCATAATTTTAGCTGTGCCTTATATTCAATATAGTTAATAATGCGTTATTATAGTCATTCAGCTTTAATTGCAGCGCTAGTGATTGATTTTATATATATATATATATATATATATATATATATATATATATATATATATATATATATAAGTATGTTTTGGACATGTTTTGATAGGCCTACATGAAGCATACGTGCTAAGGGTCACCGTCACTGGTTTAAAATCATCCTAAACAGATAATTCTAGTGAGCCATTCTTTCTCACAAAAGCCGATCAGTCAGAAAACCCTTTTGACCTCAGATAATTGTATATATCGTGCGTTTCAACGCAAACGGCCAATGCTAAGTTGCGGCGCATCCGAAGACCGCCGGTTTTGACCTCCTCTAACCGGATACACAGAGCCAAAAATAACCGAGACCTTCCTCTGCAAGAAACGAAACCATCTCTGTGCCGATACACGGAACTTTCCATCAAAGAGACTCGTTAAAGATGGAGTGAACCCATGAAAGATTAACGAGTCAGGAAAAATCCTCCCAAACATCTGAGCTGGCACTAAACCAGCCTTCGAACAGCGGCGACGTGAATTGTCATGAAAATAGGCATGAAACGAGTTCACAGTAAAAGATAAATATATAATATAATACAAGGTGAACTTTGTGACATTCAGAAATGGTTTTATATTACTCATTATTGTAGTACTTTTACTTCTCGTTTTATGAATTGCACTTGATTAAAAAAATAAATAAATAAAATAAAATAATAATAATAATAATAACTCGCCTGGCAGAATCCATACGCTCATTTTGGGCCAGCTGGAATCATACATTAAGGCCAGGTTCATCCGTAAATAATCTCCTCATTATGAATGATAATGGAAAGGATTTTCTAAAAATGCATTGTTTGTAATCCCAGCCTTATTCATAGAAGAACTTGCTTTCGTATCTAAAGGGTATTATTTCCAGCGTTTTCGTTCGCATTAGAACTAATTCTGTTCTCTTGAGGTTTTATCCGATGGCCTTCAGCACAGTGACTTAAATTCACTAAAGACTACCGAACAGAACTTGACCTGGTATTAGGGCCACGGAAATATCAGTATTTAAACAACCGGCACAACTATTTGACATTTTTGATAAACTGTTAGCAAATTTGTGCAAAACTAATTGTTAAGAGAGAGACAGACAAGTTACCAAGGCTGCATTTCTCAGTTTTGGTTAAAGTGCTAAATTAAATAAAACTAAATAAACTTGGAATAAATCATAACCCTAGAAGTAATACGTTTTCAGATAGCTAACTAATATATATATATATATATATATATATATATATATATATATATATATATATATATATATATAAGAGAGCCAGACGATGTGTAATAATATAAAGGATTAAATACACTAAATTACCTTAATGATTAAATGAATGGCACTAAATCAGGGTCGTGACCCCGTTGTTCCTGTGTTGTCAGGCACTCGTTTTTTCATTCGCTCCGTCAAGTGAACTGGATGAGTGACCGATGTATGAATAGTGAATGAGGGGAGCACAGCCAATACGTTTATACACTCGCTGCATTTTCTAAAATCTGTGATATGGGCTCTAAAACAACACTTTAGACTGGTCTAGGCTTCGAGGGGTTTTCCAGTGAAGCTGAGACGGACTGGGCCTGTGAGATTGTCTCGCCGATTGCTGTCTGTAAAGAACAGCTAGATTCTGGCCATCACTGTAGACTCGTGGACTTTGACTTGTTGACTGGTCGCTGGACGCAACGTGATACTCGGAGATTGTGATCGAGCGGACAGGAGACCCAGCTGAAATTCTTTCTTGTTTCTTTCTGCTAAACTTAGTCTCTCCGCATGAATCTTTAAAGACGCCTGACTTGCAGTCCCACGTCAAATGAATCAAACTGATGATGATGATGGAAAAAGTGATGTGAAGAAGGCTATTTATTTGTTATTTTTAACTATTATGTCTGTAAATGGTTTTATGGCTGTATGATGCTGATATTGTTATATTATGTGTGTGTGTGAATACTATTAAACTGTAGTTTAATAATTAGTTAAAAATAGTAGTTAAAAATTCATAGCATATATTAAAGTATTTTACTGTATATTTTGTACATTTCAAATGTAATGTCGGTCCATTTTTATTTTATTATCATTGCTTGAACTACGATTATGGTGTCAGTATTTAGAATCAGCTTTTATTTGTATGTTTTGCCTTTTTCATTTTTATTGAAGTTTTGTTTTGTTTTTGTTTTTGTCATTTTTAGTAGTTTTAGTTTTTTAATATTTTGTGTTTTTTTCATTATTACTTATTTCATTGTTCATTTATTCATATATTTATTTATTTATTTTTCATTGTATTTATTATATTTATTTATTATTGATGGAACCAAACGTTTTTTTTTATGTTTCTATAAAGAGAAGAAATATGTTTTTAATTAATTAAATTTAATTAATTAAAAACATATTTGTGTGTGTGTGTGTGTGTGTGTGTGTGTGTGTTATAATAATATAATGTGTAACACTAAAAAAATGCATTCTCATGTACATTTTATGACAACATGGATGAGGTTTTGTCTAAAATATATACATTTAATTTTTATTATTTTTTCTTAATCAATTCCAACACTTGTGGTTTCCTATATTGTGATATTTATATGATCTTTAAAAAACCCAGTGACCCCATTAATACTGTGCATTTTAAAACGGCCAAGAAAAAATTATATTATCCTAAATATTTGATCTTATTTATTTTGAAACACCTGTGAAGTGTACTCCACTGTATGCCTCACATTTCCAGAGAATCTGAAGAGTGTACGGTACACGGCAAAAACCCATCAGTAAAACCGTTATTTTTGGAGCATGTTTTTCAAATGTAAACAAATTGCTATTTCAGTCCTTCTACTTCAAGATTCCTCATTTAAATCAATGTAATGCTTCATCATTTGTAAAATCGCTAACAATTTCTGAGCGGTAAGCAGTTCCTTGCTCTATCACGCTACTACAGAAATAGCGAGTATGCCGTTGCAAGCAGAGCGTCACATGAGCGTGTGAACATGGGAAACACTTTTTCATTCTTCACCTCTGCTTACCTGTTCTCATGTATTCTTAACCATCGGAGCCCATCCGAGGACAGAGACGGTCACGAGTCAGGGCTGCTTAACATTTTATAGCTCTCCACTTTGTCACTCTTTCTTCACATGACAACCACCCCATGTGTTTTGCTCCTCTAACTGTACATCTCTCTGTGTGAGTGTGTGTGTGTGTGTGTGTGTGTGTGTGTGTGTGTGTGTGTGTGTGTGTGTGTGTGTGTGTGTGTGTGTGTGTGTGTGTGTGTGTGTGTGTGCTGTCAAGCAGCCCCAGATGTACCATTCATCATTGTAAAGGTCAAAAGACGCCCAGCTCGAGAACTTTAGACTGTGTCTAAAACCTAAGCAGACATCACTGTGAGCGATTAGTAAGAGAAATACTAAATCATAACGCCGGTTCTTAGTATTCATAAACGATGGGTAGGCTAAATGGTTGCAAACTGTTTATTTTATCTAAAAATGAAAAGTTAGTCAAATTTTTACTGAATATTTATTTCACAGTGTTTTTTTTTACAAATAAATGTATTATATCATTATAGTAAAATGCATATAGTGCGTTTTGATCCAATCAAGTACAACTTTATGTGCAATTTCGTAATTATTTCTATTGCCTTACTTACAGTGAATGGGTGCCGTCAGAATGAGAGTCCAAATAGTAATCCACACGACTGTGAAGCGTTTGTAAGAAACAAGTGCATCATGATGAAGATTCAAAATATTTCTTCCAGCTAAAATACAAGTCTATAATCCACAATAACCTCCCTCCAAGAAAAAACAAAAGTGTCTCGTGTGATTTAGGGAGATATCAAGCACTAAAACAGTTGATGACAGCAGATGAACTTCTTTACTCCGATTTTAGCTATATGTGATTTTAGTTTAAAGCTGGACTGAAGTGGTGCGTATTTCTTGTGGATTATTGTGATGTTTTTATCAGCTGTTAGGACTCTCATTCTGACGGCACCCATTCACTGCAGAGGATTTGTCCAAATCTGATGAAGATGCAAACTTTTCCCCTCCAAGTGTTCAAAGACATTACATTGATGGCTCACACTTTTTTTAGTGCCCTGAACGATCCGTTTAAGGAAACACTACACATCTCATGATGATTTCTCCACGTTATTGTTTATCGATTTAAATACAGAAGGCAGGATGTCCCCTTTAGCTCCCTGGCTGACCAACATCAAGCAAATCTAACATTAGTGTTAACCTACTGTGAATAATTAAACCGCTGGAGTTGAGTTAAACTCGTGTGAATTATTCACTTGGGTGACTTAGAGGTAACATGGTGTTTCCTGACCTATATCTGCTCGAAAGATGCCAAAAAGACACAGGATCTCGCGATAAGCCCTATTTTGACTGCGCGTATGGTCTCTGAGGGGAATTTAAGTTGAATATCTGCTCTGCCGCGGTCTTTGTAAGCACAGGTTATGTTTCGCCAGCCAGATTGAATTCTGCCGTGATAGGCCTCAGCAGTCATCAAGTTGTCAAGTGTTTCGGATGTTATCGGAATGGAAACGGAATAAGTAAACAAGGTGTCCGACGGTTTGTCAATTTAAAGGATGGTCAGGAACTAACCGAGCCTGCTGTGAGGAATAGACCAGATCGCCAGAAATATCGCACTGATTATTAACAACTAGCTTTAAAGAGGATTTCGGGATGTCGAGCTCAAGGACACTTCTGAGCCTGTGATGAAGGAGCTGAGCGAAAAAAAAAAAAAGAGAAGGAATGAAATGAACAGATATTTAGAGAAGCTTTAGATGAAAACGTATGGAAAGACTTTATTTTTATTGAGAGGATAAAATGTATAAATGAATGAAATGAAATATTTAGATTTACGTTCGGTGCTCAAAGAAAAAACACGAAGATGCATTTATGTCCAGGTAACAGGTGAAAAAAACCATGAGAATATGTTCTCCTAATATTAAATCTGAAAGAACAGCGCCATCATGTGGAGAATCTGCAATTGCATCGTGTGGCACGTGATATTGTGCTGTTTTTTAAAGTAAAAAAAAATTATTAACAAGGTTAAACCTATTTTAAAAATATATATATTTTTCTTGTTGACAAAAACGTAGCTTATTGAGCCTCCATACTCTGGAGAGGAGGCAAAGGTGGATGTTTTGGCTGTGATGGGCTCAGTTCAATGAAAATGCGTGGTTTCTACAGCAGCGTGGCAGTGGCAGCTCTTCTGCAGGTGTTGGGGATTTGTATTCGTAGATGGCATCGTGAATTCACAGATGTACCGTGAAATACTAAAAGAGAGGATGCTACCATCACTCCATGCCCTGGGCCGCAGGTCTCTGTTTCAACACGATAATGACCCGAGACACATCTAAGGTCACTGGAAGAACATGTCTCCAGATCTCAACCCAAAAAAACCCTTGTGAAGTTGAATGTTCATTCAGAATCTGAAAGACTTCATTCTTCAGGAATGGAAGAAGATAGCTGCAGCTGTATGTCTTCAGCTTGTTCCTCCCATGTCTAGAAGATCTGTGCCAAGTAGTAAAATTGGGAAATTGGGTGACATCAACACCACCGTAGAGACAGTGTTACTACCCAGAAACAGATCACCACATACCCAAATCGGAAGCCATGGATGAACAAGGAGGTGCGCCTTCTGCTGAAAGCACGCAACACTGCCTTCAGATCAGGTGACGCACGGGCCTACAGCACTTCCAGGGCAAATCTGAAGAGGGGCATCAAAAAGGCCAAGTACTGCTACAAGCTGAAGTTAGAGGAGCACTTTTCCAACTCTGATCTTCGATGCATGTGGCAGGGCATCCAGGCCATCAGTGACTACAAACCCAACCACTCCACCCCCACAGCACCTAATGTCTTCTTCCTGACTTTTATGCTCGCTTTGAGAGAGACAATAATGAAACGGTCACCAAGATCATGTGTGCTGAGCCCCTTCCTCTACTCCCTCTTCACCCACCGACTGCAGGCCTGTGTTTGGATCTAACTCCATCATCAAGCTTGCAGACGATACTACGGTGATCGGTCTCATCAGCAACAACGATGAGACTGCCTACAGGGAGGAGGTCCAGCATCTGGCCACGTGGCGCAAAGACAATAGCCTGCTCCTTAACACCACCAAAACCAAGGAGCTCATTGTGGACTTCAGGAAGGTGAGAAGAGGCACACATGATCCCATCCACATCAGTGGGATTGCTGTGGAGCCAGTCTCATGCATCAAGTTCCTGGGAACCCACATCTCTGAAGACCTGTCCTGGACCACCAGCACCAATTTCTCCAGCCTTCCTTGGTCAAGAAGGCTCACCAGCATCTTTTCTTCCTGGAGGAAGCTTAAGAAGAACCAGCTGTCTCAGCCATCCTGCCATCCGGCAGGCGATTCCAGATTCTCCTCTCGACTAGAGCAAGTAGGACTGAGGAACAGCTTTTACCAGAGCTGCCTCACTACTGAATTCTGCCCCCACTGATTTCACCCCCACTCACCCCATCCCCACCCCATTAGCAACCTGTATATTATGCTCTTAACATTGATTCACCTGCAATTTAATTTATACACATTTATCTCTCCTGCATATTACCCGTATGTGCACTTTGTAATTTATATCCCGCACTTGCTGCTTATTGCACTCCTGGTTGTGACCTAAAATGCATTTCATCTTGCATGTACATGTAATGACAATAAAGTTGAATCTAATCTAATTTTTTTCTTTTCTAAAGATGTTTAGTGACCAAATTTATTTGCTGAGAAATCGATGAAATCTTCTTTCTGCTGGGGCGTAATCATGAGCAAAACGAAAACAAACCCCGGTGCGATTCGTACTAATTATTCATATGATGCTAATAAAT
>NW_025047993.1:0-54152 GCF_018831695.1 Puntigrus tetrazona | reverse complement strand
GCAGCATGGACCCTTTGAGATGTCTCTTTTTGAGAATCACCTCCTTCCTTCCCTGTCAACGCATGCCAGACCCAGCGACACCTGCGGCGATCTCGGAAGCTTTTTAGGCAGGACATCTGTTTCCAGCTGTCTGTTGCCACTGATTTATTTTTATTTTAAGATGACCAGTGTGTTGTTACGTGTAAAAATATGAACTTCTTATTTTTCATTTTGTGATGATGATTTAGGGGCTGTATTTTTGGGTGATGCCACTCCAGGCAACATGTCGAGGCCAAATGTCTGAAACATGCTCGGCTCATATTAGTGTGCTGCATGTTCTACAAAAGTATAAGCGTCCAAGAGCCATACGCTTTGGCATATTGCACTATTTATTTTGGCAAGTGCTGTGTTTTACAACTATTATGTTGTTTAGAGTTTATGTGTAAAAGTGTAGAGTTTGCATAATGCACACTCTTGGAAATTTGATCAGTGTTAAGGAGACCAGAATTCAGCCCAATCACGTTTTATGGGCTACGAGACAGGCGAAACTGTGTCAATTTCACCTTTTTGCATAGCCAGATAACCGTTAGATGCAAGACCCTAAAAATCTCACACTGTGCTTTTTGAAAAGAGGAAGCTTTCACAACAATGGCAGTTGCTGGTGATTTTAAATGTTCCTTCTGTTTGTCATTCTTGAAGTTCAGCCGCTGCTTTGTCAATGATAGTCGATTAGATACAGAGTTGAGGCCTCCATCTGTTTACCCAGAAGCACTCAGGCGATTGGGTGTTGATTAAGTCGGGTTGTTGACATGATTGCGACAGCTGCTGGATGAGGAAGGCCTTTGATCAGCAAAGCCCTTCGTTTCTCTGTTGGTATGGTCCGATGTTTTATTCTATATCCAGCATGGTCTCTCACTGTTTTGAAAGACTAGGGCCCTTTCAGTGTAATAAAGAGATGCAGTATCTGGGTATCTTTGTTTCCAGCAGTACTGTCTCTCATTTCTCAGATGGCTCACCCGCGGACTGTTCACAAGGCAGCTGATGCTTTGTGCTGCGTGAACCTGTTCAGTCTGATTGAAAGACTTACACAGTTCAAGGATTTGTGGTGTTCCTTTAGTAAAACAGCCAGTTTATATCAAGGGTAAACGACAGAAACTATAACAAGTTAATAATGATTGTTGTTGTTGTGATATA
This sequence comes from Puntigrus tetrazona, assembly GCF_018831695.1. Taxonomy (NCBI): domain Eukaryota; kingdom Metazoa; phylum Chordata; class Actinopteri; order Cypriniformes; family Cyprinidae; genus Puntigrus; species Puntigrus tetrazona. Next base: position 52,979 of record NW_025047993.1, on the reverse strand, counting down.
TATCATCATTTGTAAGTAATGTTAAAGGAAATGTCTAAAATATAAGAATACTGCATATATATTTTTGAATTTACATACACTACATAGAAAACAATTTTTACATTTTTAAAAGAAATCTTTCATACTGCTCAAAGCTGCATTTATTTGTTAAATAAGTAACAAAATAAAAATTGTTAAAAGTTATTAAAAATCTGTCGTTTTGATAGGTTCAAATTTTGAAATATATTTTTATTTAATTTTATTTATTTAATATGTAATGCGTGTTGTCAATCCAAAACCATCTAACCTGAGACAAGATAAGACCAGACCAAAGGCAGTGCAATGTTTTTAGTTTTTTTAGTATTTAAATGTTTCTTTTGCTCACCAAAACAGCATTTATTTGATCAAAAAAGACAATACTACATAATTTTATTAAAATGTTAAATAATAAAAAATTTTGTAATAATATTAAAGAAGACCAAGACCTTCAAAAAATGGTTTAAAATGGGATTCTCCGTACTTTACTGTACTATAAAGTTTTCAACAGTCATTGCTTCAGACTTGGAAATCGTTCTATTATGCTGATTTTACTGCTCATGAAAAGATCCCCATTGTTATCAGTAACCGAGAAAATAGTTTGCTTAATATTTTTAACATAGCGGCAAAACATATATGGAACGAATCAGTTTGGAAGAACAGGATTTATTTTAAATGGTGAATCTTCATTTTCTAATTGTTTGTATTGATTTTGTGCCCATAACCTGTATGTGTCTTCATGGATCAACGTAATGTGCATTCTTGCTAAATAAAAGTATCCAATTTCCAAAAAGAAAAAGCCTTACCAGACCAAAAAAACATTTGCAGGCAGGTGTATGTCATATATCTCCTTACTTGGCAGTGTTTAGAAACAGCCATATAACGCACACACACTATGGCCTTTTAAGAGGGAAAGAGAGTATGCTCTCTATGATTGTTGTCTGTGAAACATGCAAACATTCCAGCCATGTTGTTGTTTTATGTTGAGGGGCAGATTTGTTTGGACCCTCGTCATCTCACGGAGGAGTTCTGAGTGGGTGCTGTCACCGCGGGGTCTTAGTCTTAATCCACTGCCTTTCCTGATTCCATGACCGCCACCTGCCATCTTTGTATGCGTCTCCACTGCACGTGGTCCTGCAGATGCTGCTGGGAAAAACCACGGCGGTTCTACAGGCGTACAAAGCCGCGAATTTCTGCACGTACACCACAGTCGGCACCCCGTTGATGGGTGGGTTTTTGGAGGACTTTCCGCGGTAGCGTGTTTCACGTTCTTAAGCGTTGAATAGTTGAATCCGGACAGAGTCTTCTGCGAGTCTTGTTCTCCGATAATTTAATAATACTGGATAATTTGCGGTTTCATTTAAAATGGCTGTAGGGAATGAATGATTGCGGCTGTAATCCCTGACATTTGATTAGTCTCCTCTTGTCCATCATCTGCCCTTGGTCAGGTGACTCGCCTGCTGCGTTAAACTCAACTGCACGCTCTGTCCTCTTTCAGAGCCTGCCGTCTTGCTGCTTGCAGGCACAGCTGAGAAACTGTGTGTGTGTGTGTGTGTGTTACACAGGGACCCCACACACCCTCTGCATGGAGTTATAATGTGCCTTTCCTAAATACCACCGAGTGCCAGGCGTACCCAGGGCCTGTGGGAGGACATCTGAGTGACGCAGTGTCAGACCTGGCTAATAACATGTAGATGATGTTCAGGCTAATGGCTTAACAGGCGTGAGAGCTGCGTATGATAACCACGAATCAGCTTTACGGTTTAGCGATTTATCAGCAAAATCACGTTCCTCGGAGAATTCAAAACTTTTGATTTTAGTTACAGGAAGGTAGATTTTTAGGCTCGCTAAGTGTTTGCGTGTTTCAATTAAAAACTCCTGAAGCGTCTCTGGCCAGATGCCCATAACATCTGAAAGCGTTTTTTGCTATTTGTTTGGTGCCATTCATTTATTTATTTTTGCTTTATTTTATTTGTTTTGGTTTCATTGTTTGTTTTACTTGTTTTATACTGCGTTTTATGTTTTGTTTAGTGTTGTTTGGTTTTTGTTTTGTCTTTCTTTTCTATTGTCTGGTGATTCATTACGATTTAAAAAAAAGCATTTCTGATTATCTTACACTTTTGTGGAAGGTCAGTTTAAGTCTTTTCTCAGCTGTTTTCAAAGAATGGCCCACGCTCTTAAGTTAGCCACCATAATCTGACCTTTGACATGACTGAACTTTTAAACCATAATGGGACTTTCAGTGTATTCACGCTGGCTCTGCCAGTTATCATTACAGGGATAGTTTAGTAAAGATTGTATGTAACATCTAGGCCCCATTGTTTCTCTCTCTCTCTCTCTCTCTCTCTCTCTCTCTCTCTCTCTCTCTCTCTCTCTCTCTCTCTCTCTCTCTCTCTCTCTCTCTCTCACACCTCACACTCTCTCTCTCTCTCTCTCTCTCTCTCTCTCTCTCTCTTCTCTCTCTCTCTCTCTCTCTCTCTCTCTCTCTCTCTCCTCTCTCTCTCTCTCTCACACACACACACACACACACACACACACACCACCTCTCTCTCTCTCTCTCTCTCTCTCTCTCTCACACACACACACACACACACACACACACACACACACTCTCTCTCTCTCTCTCTCTCTCTCTCTCTCTACACACACACACACACACACACACACACACACTCTCTCTCTCTCTCTCTCTCTCCTCTCTCTCTCTCTCTCTCACACACACACACCTCTCCTCACTCCTCACTCCTCACTCCTCTCTCACTCCCACTCACTCCTCACTCTCACACACACACACACACACACACACACATTAGGTTTACACACATGTTTCATGGGTTCATTCCATAGGCACAATGGTTTTTATACTGTAAAAAATATTTTTCTATTGCTCTACACCAAAACATTTTTCTGCATTTTTAAGGTTTTCAAAAATTTTAATTCTGTATAAGCTTTTTATTCTTCTTAAGCTTGTTTTCTTCATGGGGACCACAAATGTTCCATAAGCCTAAGGGTTTAAGATATTACTACATATCACGACACTTCATTATATTATTATATTAGCACACTGTCTGTGCCTTTAGAGAAACTTTGTACATTTTTAGAAATACTAAATGCACTTTATTTATGTGGGATCGTTTAGATTACGTTTTTTTTTTTTTTTAGTTCAGGATATCCCAGCCGGTTTTGTCAGATTTGGTTACTTCTGGGGACAGTTTCCGCTCGAAATAAAGCAGAGCAAACAACTAAACAATGCTCCCACTGAGTTAAACACACATTTAGCAGAGCAGTTTGGCAGGATCTCACAAATAGGGGCCACAAAGTCAGTGTTTTCTCTAACTTTTCCTCTTGCTGTTCCTGTTTTTGTTCAGGGTGCATATTTCTGATTAAAGTGATATTTTAATAAGCTTTTTAATATGTAAGCTAATTGCTGCTGCTAATAAGCTACTTGGGACTCATTTCTGAAGAGTGACCTCCCAATAAAACGCAGCCCAAGCGCTGACATGAAAGATTCTGTGGTGGCGTTAGATTGAAAATGGCCTTCAAATTGTTTCCGCTTCACCTAAGGGGACTTGCTTTTATATCTTGTTCAGAAACAATAAAGTTTTTCAATTGACTTTTGGTATGAATTAGTTACTCCTAATCCCCAAATTATTAAAAATACTTCAAGGTAGCACTTACAACACATCAGAGAGCTTGGTGGTATTTTTTAAAGACGCTGTTTTTGCTGTTAATTACGCGATCTGTCTCACACGTCTCTGCGTTTCTCTGCGTGGAGCCCCGCAGCCATAAGCCATGGTGACCGTGGAAATGTTGCGGGATCTACTCGCAGCTGCCGTTATTCCCTGTTTTCTTTGAAACATAAGTTTGCCTTAATGAGGGAATAGTTGAGCACCTCATGTAACATGCACGTGTATGGTGTGTCTCGCTGCTTCGGTTGACCTTTAACCGGGCTAATGGCCTGTTTTTCATATTGTGAGTAAACGTTTAAGTATAAGCTCTGTGGAGCCTGCCTGAGCTCCACGGCGATTATGTTCTTTCCCGAACAGTAAAAAAGGAAAGCCGTTGAAGTGATGCACTATTAGTCGTAAATTACAAAGCTGGGTTAACTTAATGTATTTTTGAGTGAAGCAGGATATTAGCAGGACTTTTGCTTTGTTCTATTTTGATAGCTGGTCTGTACTGTAAATGGTTGGGGGGCCTTAAATAACAAGTTGTTAGTGGAGCTGAAAGCGAGTGTATATTTTGATGAAGAATTATAAAGATAAATATTCTTTTTTTCCTTTGAAGTCATTTGGATTTTGTGTGTGTAACTTTAAGCTCGTTTTTCCTTAAAGCAAGATGGATAACACCTTTTAATAAAAAGTGGGACATTTTATGCAGAAAGGAAAGAGGAGCATATTATACAGCTTTGATCCATACGAGCCCTTGCTGTAGGTTTGACCAGTGGCTTTACAGATATTTTAAACTCTTCGTACTTAAAATTCATAGTAGATCTTTAAATGCCCAGGTAAGATTATTGCAGCTTTGATGTCCACTAACATGTCTCTTGATGCCTGGAACCAAGTTCTGCATTGCATTTATGATGTATGTTATTTAGTTATTTTTATCTTCAAATACTGTGACTTACAGAAACATTTCCATGAAGTCAACAAGTGATGACGTTGATAAAATCCATAACTTTTGAAAATACATAAAAAATGCAAATAATGATTTGTAATCCATTTAGTTACTGAATGAAAAAATATACTAGTTTTTCTTTTTCTGTGTGAGCTTAATGTCAAAAGAACTAAATGTTAGTATAGTATTTATTTATTTTATTTATTTATGCCAAATAAAAACCATTTTATTGCCATGACAGTGTGCATACTAGTTTTTTTAATTTTATTTATATATTTTTTTTATTTACTATTGAATGAAATTTTCTATTGCTTTTTTAAAAATATTAAATTCTTATCATTTTAAAAAGGCTAGGTTAGTTCAGGTCAAAGTGAGAACCCTCTTGATATTCAATGATTCAGAAATCTATCAATATTTCTGAGGTTTTATGTAAAAGTTCTTGTAATCTTAATTTGAAAAGCAAATTACTGGCCAGAGTCAGAAGGTCTGGGGGTTCAGTGTTGGTTTCTCTGCACAGATGCACTGGACTCATTGCATGCGTGTAATGTAGTTGTTTTCAGAGAATCGTTCCAGTGTTCATAGCAACAGTGATGTGGACATTTAGTTTCCCATAATGATGCGGCAGTTCATAAACAATGAGAGGTGAAACTCGGTTTCAATCCCAGGCTTTATTTATCCGAATAGCTTTAGTTTGGTCTAATGTTCTCGTTTTCTCTGCAGCTTGTTTTGTAGAACTCAAGCACATTTTGTTATCTGCCTTGCCTCTCTGACAATAACACATACATCATTATCTATTTATCTTCATTGTCCGATATACAACACTTTCACACACACAGTATAAACATATAAACGTTTACAGGTTTGCAGCTTTCTACCTCAGTTTCACAGCCATTGGCTGGTCATTTTAAACGCCTCCTGTGTGTCCAGCTCCTGTGTGTGTGTGTGTGTGTGTGTGTGTGTGTGTGTAAAAGTCAAGTCAAGCGCCACAGGGGATTTGTTGTCTAGTCTGATTGATTGACAGTTCATGCCACCAAGAGGCCTCATGGGAGTGTGCGCCACAGGGGAAATTTGTTTAACCACTGGGATTACACATTCAGGTGAGCCATAAAAGAGCTCATATATATTCATTAAGCCCACACCCTGTCACTTTGACATGGATTTGTGTTATTGCATCAGTCTCTAAAAATGTTTCAATCATAATGGGCTCTCTCTGGGCAGTAAATAGATGCAAAACACAAGAAGATCATTTGAACAGTATTTCTGCACTGTAAGAGGTGAGTACGTGATGAATACAAATGGTTTTTGACATGACAGGTCTATATATATTAATTTACGTGCGCTATCTTGGACATGTTCTCGGTTCTGCGTGAAGAAATATTCAGACATATTAAAATATACTGTATGTTTAGTAGCCCTTATGTATTATTTATTTATATACATATATATGTGTGTGTGTGTGTGTGTGGTTTTGCCTTATATTGTATGTTGTAAATGGGCAATTTTGCTGATGTAAGGAAAGAACAGGGTGTCAAAAGATCAGCTTATTTAGGAAATTATTCGTTTTTCTGGGCTCCAGGTTTATCAGCTCTGATAAAGAGTCAGTTTAAAAGATCCAGTGATTTCGGATACTTGGCTACATTGTATGAATAGTAATATAGTGTGACATTAAATAATATTCGGTTTCACACCATAGGGCAAATCCTTCATGCTATGCTGATTCTATTTAAGATAAATTACTGTACAAAATTACTATTCATTGACTTGTGAATTTAAAGCTGCTTATCAGATTTGTTTTATTTTTTAGGTTTTTAGTTATAACCAAGCGCTGTTTTTCTGTATTGATTTTCCCCGTAGTGATTTCTTCCATCTACCAGTAATGCCATTAATTCAGTTGTGTGTGTTTTTCTGCATGAGAGATATAATAAAAATTAAAATGAATGTCATCCTCTGAGTATTATACAGCTTTATTTTTACATTACAATATAATGCCAAACCATAAACAAAATCCATTCAGTATCTTTAATCCAGGACAAGATTTTAAAGCAATATTAATGCAATGACTTTATTATTATTATTATTATTATTATTATTATTAGTGGTGCTTGCCTTTCAAGGCAAAGCACACTATTATATTCCTCATACTTATTCTTACTTATTAGTGGGTGCTTTTGCCTTTCAAGGCAAAGCACACTATTACTATTCCTCTATACTTATTCTTGCTTATTATTATTATTCTTATTATAGATTCCGTATGATTTTGGCGCGTAACTAGTCCCAAGAGATTTTGCCACACACCCCTGAAACGGGGCGTCAAATCGTGCATGGGTGTTGTGGAAAGATGTGCTATGACTTTTATAGCGATCGGGCGTCTGATTTTTCGACACCGCGAAAAATCGGGCGAAAAATCCTCATAGGCGTAACATTGGCGACCGACTTTGACGGATCGTGGCGCGAAGCGAGAATGTCGCACAAACTTGTAAATCACCAGATTTGAAGACTTTATCAAGCTGAACGAGAACATACCCCGCAGTGGGGTAAAGTTTTACCTCTGAGTGCAGCAAAGCCCCAAATTTGCCCCATTGACATAGTATGGTGAGGAAAAAATGCACATGTGTTTTTCCTACTATGGTAATTACATAGGAATTTTGCAAATCTAAATAACTTTGCATTAAAATGTCATAAAGACGTGGGGGTGGGCTCGTTTACTCAGCCGAACCAATCAAAGTCTCTGAATCACTATGAAGGTGTCAAGCCACGCCCTAGCAACCATTTAGAGCGCCTAGCAACAGATCCCTTTAGACTGCCATTATAATGGTTCAGATGGGTATCTTTGGATCAGAGCGTCATAGGAGGACATGGGGTGGGCTCGTTTGGAGTCGGGGCAGCAAGCGGCCAATCATGAACTACCTCAGCTGTTCATAGCCACGCCCCAGCAACCTTTATCGAGGACCTTAGCAACCAAAAATCTTAACCAAACTTATATCTTCAAAACAGAACGTCAGAGACACAATCGGGTGGGCTCGATTGATTCTGGGCAGCAAACAGCCAATCCTGAGTCACCATAGACATCTCCTATCCACGCCTTAGCAACCATTATCAAACACCCTAGCAACGTTTTAGCAAGACCTATCTTTGCATCAGAACATCGTGGCGACATGCGCTAGTCATGCTAGCGACATGCTCAGTCTCTTGCTAATTATGCTGAAAACATGCTAACAACATGCTAGTCATGCTAGCGACATGCTAGTCACTTGCTAATCATGCTAAAAACATGCTAGCGACATGCTAGTCATGCTAGCGACATGCTAGTCACTTTGCTAATCATGCTAAAAACATGCTAGCGACATGCTGAGTCATGCTAAGCGACATGCTAGTCACTTGCTTCAATCATCTTTAAAAACATCTTTGCATTACATTTGGTCCAGTCATCTTAGCGACATGCTTAGCCACTCTGCTAATCATGCTTTAAAAACATGCTAGCGACATGCTGCTCATCATCTGGCGATATCTTATGTCACTTGCTAATCATCTTAAAAACATGCTAGCGACATCTTAGGTCATCTTTAGCGACATCTTGAGTCACTTCTTAAATCATCTTAGAAACATCTTTAGCGACATCTTCTTGAGTCATCTTTGAGCGACATCTTTGAATCACTTTGCTAATCATGCTAAAAACATGCTAGCGACATAGTCACATCTACTGGCGACATCTTAGTCACTTCTTTATCATGCTAAAAACATGCTGTAGTTTACATGCTAGTCATGCTTGGCATTATCACGCTAGTCACTTGCTTTAATCATGCTTTACGAAACATGCTGGCGACATGCTAGTCATGCTAGCGACATGCTAGTCTGGTCACTTTGCTAATCATGCTAAAAACATGCTAGCGACATGCTTTAGTCATGCTAGCCCATTTATCTTGAGTCACTTGCTTCAATCATCTTCAGAAACATCTTTGGCGACATCTTTAGTCATGCTGGCGTTTATGCTGAAGTCACTTTCTTTAATCATGCTAAAAACATGCTAGCGACATCTTATCAGTCATGCTTTGGCGATATTAGTCACTTGCTTAATCATGCTAGAAACATGCTTTAGCGACATGCTTAGTCAATACTAGCGACATGCTAGTCACTTTGCTAATCATGCTAAAAAACATCTGTGGCGACATCGCTAGTCACTTACTTATCATGCTAGAAACATGCTAGCGACTTGCTGGTCATGCAACCAGCAGAGAGTTTTGCCACGGCAAGCACCACTCTCACATTTTCTTCAGGAAATGTACTTAGTTATTATTATTCTTATTATAGATTCGCATTATGATTTGTAAGTGCAGTAACTAGTCCTCCGAATCCGCAGTTTTGCCACACACCCTGAAACGGGCGTCAAATCGTGCGGGTGTTGTGGAAAGATGTGCTATGACTTTTATAAGCGATGGTGGCGACATTTTTATGACACGGCTAAAAATCGGTGAAAAATCCCATAGGCGTAACATTCATGGACCAACTTTGACGGATCGAATAGCGCAGAGCGAGAATATCGCACAAACTTGTAAATCACCAGATTTGAAGACTTTATCAAGCTGAGCGAGAACATACCACACAGTGGGGTAAAAAGTTTTACCCCTGAGGGCAAGAGACCCCAAACTTGCCCCATTGACATGGTATGGTGAGGGGAAATAAGCACATGTGTTTTCCTACTATGGTAATTTACATAGAATTTCATAAATCTAAATAACTTTGCATTAAATGTCACAGAGGCGTGGGGTGGGCTCATTTTACTCAGCGAACCAATCAAAGTCTCTGGATGGCTTTGAAGGTGTCAAGCCACGCCTCTAGCAACCATTTAGAGCACCCTAACAACAGATTCCATAGACTGCCATTATAATGGTTCAGATGGGTATCTTTGGATCAGAGCGTCATAGAGACATGGGGTGGGCTCGTTTGACTCGGGCTGCAAGCGGCCAATCGTGAAGTGCTTCAGCTGTTTATAGCCACGCCCTAGCAACCATTATCGATGACCTTAGCAACCAAAATCCAAACTTACATATCTTCAAAACAGAACGTCACAGAGACATGGGGTGGGCTCTGCGTTTGACTCGAAGGGCGTAAACTGCCAATCCGGAGTCACCATAGACATCTCCTATCCACGCCTTAGCAACCATTATCAAACACCCCTAGCAACCTTTTAGCAAGACCTATATCTTTGCATCAGAACATCGTGAGCGAGGCATGCTAGTCATGCTACCGACATGCTAGTCACTTGCTAATCATGCTAAAAACATGTTAGCGACATGCTGAGTCATGCACGACATGCTAGTCACTTGCTAATCATGCTAAAAACATGTTAGCGACATGCTAGATCATGCTATGCGACATGCTAGTCACTTGCTAATCATGATAAAAACATGCTAGCGATGCTATGCTGGTCATCGCTTGTGATATGCTTCAGTCACTTGCTAATCATGCTAGAAACATCTTCTAGCGACATGCTAGCTCATCGCTAACGACATGCTAGTCCTTTAGCTAATCATCGCTAAAAACATGCTAGCGACATGCTGGTCATGCCAGCGACATGCTAGTCACTTGCCAATCATGCTAAAAACTCATAATGACATGCTAGTCATGCTAGCCAACTTGGCTAATCATGCAGGAAACATGCACAAGAACATGCTAGTCATGCTAACAACATGCTAGTCACTTGCTAATCATGCTACAAACATGCTAGCGACATGCTGGTCATACTTAGCTAATCATGCTAAAAACATGCCAAGCGACATCGCCAGATTATGCTAGCGACATGCTAGTCAATTTGCCAATCATGCTAGATACATGCTAGTGAACTGCTAGTCACTTGCTAATCATGCTAGAAACATGCTTTTGACATGCTAGTCATGCAGCCACTTGGCTAATCATGCAGGAAACATCTGTAGCAACATGCTAGTCACTTCTGCTTAATCATCTTTACAAACATGCTAGCTGACATGCTGATCACTTAGCTAATCATGCTAAAAACATGCTAAGCGACATGCTGGTCATGCTACAAGCGACGTCATGCCAGTCACCGCGCTAATCATGGTAGTGACATGGTAGTCATGCTAACGACCACGCTAGTCAATTTCTTCAATCATGCTAGATACATGCTGGTGAAATGCCAATCACTCTGCTAATCATCCCGTAAACATGCTGGCGACATGCTAGTCAGTCATGCTAGTGACATGCTATTCACTTGCCATTCATGCTGGTAAACATGTTAGCGACATGCTAGTCATCATGCTAGCGACATGGTAGTCATTTGCTAATGACACGCCTAGTCATGCTAGCGACATGGTAGTCATTTGCTAATGACATGCTAAACTATGCTAACAGCATGCTAGTAACATGAAAATCATGCTAGAGACATGCTAGTCTTAAATAGGCTTATCTGTTAATCAGAACGAATCACAAAGACTTTGTGCGAAACATCTAATCATCATTCAACATTGACACTTCCTAGCCATGCCCTAGCAAACCATTATCAAGCTCCTAACAATCCAAAAACAAACAGGCATATTTTGAATCCAATGTTTGTTTATATCATTTATACAGACAAATAGCCTTTATAATATCACTGGCAGCTGCCAGTGTAAACCTCATCATAGTAATGCCCTAGAAAACACCCCAAACTGCACTACCAACCACAGAAAATGACCTAGCAAACACACTGAGTTCCCCTAGAAACTTCATAGCAAAGCCCTAGCAACTACTCCAGAGTAGTCTAGCAACTGCATAACAACACCCTAGCAACCACCAATATTACCATAGCAACCGCATAGCAACTACCCTGTGTACCATTGCAATGGCCCTAACAACCATTCTGGCTTATCATAGCCATCACATAGCAACACCCTAGCATGAACCTCAATAAACCTAGCAACACCCTACCAACCACCCTGATACCATGGCAATGGTCTTTGCAACCATCTTGGGTACCAGAACAAATGTATCTTTAGTCTCGCAACCACTCAGAAAACCCTAGCAATTGCCTAGAAATCTCAACAACAACATTTACATTTCAACTGCGTGCATACAATCCAGAACACCAGAACACAAGCACAACCACCTAGCAACTACCTAGTCACCACCCAGAACACCCTAGCAAGTAACTAACAAATATACTAGCAACAAGTTGCCAATCAGCCATAGTAACAAGGTAAGCTTTAAGTCACTTCTACAAATTTGAGGTCATTTATAGAAACAGTACATTAATTACAGCTAAAAGAATTTAGTTTGACAGGTGGTAGAGTCAAACTCAGGGACACACACAAATCATATAATATATAAAAATAAAATTAAATAAATATGTCTAATATAAACAAGAAAACATAATACAAATACCAAAAACGGTCTTTAAAAACAAAACAAACAAACCTTATTTTTTGATATTTTCAATGCAAATGTCATATTGGTCACCACAGACATGTGAATTTGGCTATGTACTAAAGAATAATGATAAAAAAACACTATATTACTGTTTAAGAAAATGATTTTATTGTATGCCTTGTTAATAAGAACACTTTAATTAATAACTTGCTTAAGCTTTGAAAACACACTTTGGGACATCTCATCCAGTGTTGTGGACACAAATGGCACCTGCTTTGTAGAATGACTCAGTTATGGTGTATGGAGTGTAGACTGATGAGGAGAAAAGTAATTCAAAGCAGTTTCACATAATGCAGCAACATAACAAAATTTGAAGGGGTATGAATACTTTTGCAAGGCACTGTATACACATACCTGTGTCATGTTATTAGTATGTTAAACAGAACAAAATCTACAAATTGTAATTTGTAGTGTAATGTATAAGTTATAATTTATGTGTCATTATATTACATAAAGTATATCCAATTCCTTGTCATTTAAAGCTTAAAGAATATACTTTTCTGGTTGTAACTTTGTTCTTTAAAGTATTATATATATATAAAAAACAAGACTAATATAATTTTATTAACGTTGTTTAACTTTTAGTAATATATATTTCAGTAATTAAACAAAAATGCGTTTGTAATTAAGCCTTGTGCAAAAAAAAAAAAAAAAAAAAAAAAAAAAAAAGTCGTCTCCATGGGCTCTCTCTTCATATATGGATATAACGATAACAGCTGCATGACTATTGGCTACGAGCTGAAGTTCGTGGTGCTGATTGGCTGAGTAATACAGCCATATCGCGAGGCTGTCAGCAGAATCTTCCAGAATCTTCCTGAGGTAAGTACAGCTGGTTTATTTATTCTAACTTCTGCATTTTAATAACGAATTTTAATTAATGAAATATGCTGCCAAACGTGTGTATACTATTGTTGTGTAAAGTTTGTGTTTGCATTAGCTGCTTGAAATATTAGCGCAATATTGGATGAGCAAGATTGCGCTTTCTAGGTTTTTAGAAGATATTTGTTATTAAGGTTAGGCCGCTGAGATCGATGGAATCTTTACTGCTTGAATGTGCTTTTAGGACAGTAATGTATAATATAAACCGTCTCACGTAAATACTTTCGCTGACTGCGAGACGTTAGAAATCCATGAGACCTAATTAATGCTGTGTGTTTGGCTAATGATAATTATATATATATATATATATATATATATATATATATATATATATATATATATATATATAGGCTACTGGTCTTCACTGATTCATAGCTAATAGAAACAACAACGCTGACACGCCGAGTTTGAAAGGCTAGTGATGGCGAATCGTGTCAGATCACCGTCCGTCTGAGGTAACTCTTATCACTATGGCCTTGGGCGTAGGCTGCCGCATGGCGCGCGTTGGAGCCTAAATGAGCGTGAAATCGGTTTGGTTTTGACCACAGAAAATGTTAATATGCTAGTGTTTAATTAATTTTGAGTCAGCAGATTGAAGTAACAACATTGGGCTTGAATCGTGAACTATTTTAGGCTATCAGTTTATTCATTTATTTTTAATAATGAATAAAGTCCCTTTGGTAATGAATGCAGATGGGGAGGAAAAAGTGTTCAAGCTTGATAAGTGTTCAAAGGCTTGATTCATTCAGCGTGTTCATGTGCAGCGAATGCAGAGGAAGAGCAGGCTAAATTTGTATTTTGTTTTATCGTTGACCAAGGCTGCATTGATCGATGAGAATGATGATATATTTTTCTGTAATTTTCTATAGTATAATATTTCTAATATCTGTGATTGTACGTGATATTTGAAAATGTAACATGAAGGTATATTTGGACATGGCATTTTCATGTTTATGTTAATAATTATTAAAAAAATAATTAAAAGGTTTGTGCTACTGCATAATGCTGTGAGGGTCCTTACACACAGCATTAGGCAGTAGCACAACCTATGTCAATTATTAAAAAATAATAATATGCACAATTCCGACAATTATAATAATAACATTACAAATGCCGTGATGGCCAGTGATAATTCTGTTTACCATTTTTATTAAATGTAAAAATTTGCCTTAATGTAAATAATTATTGCTCCAGTTTCCTCTGTTTTGTGAAGATGTGGTTGACAATACCTTGTTATAGCTCTGGTCTAATGTGTTTTCTGTGTCCTTACATATTTTTCATATAAGTCTATTAATATCTGTGATTGTAAGTATACTTGAAATGACCATAAACATATATTTGGACATAGACAGAATTTTCAATGTTTACATTAATAATAAAATTAAGTTTTGTTTCTGGTTTAAGTCATTAAGAGTATACTTAAAGTCATGGACCTAAGTTTTGTTATATTAACTGTCTCTGTTGTGTGCTGTGAAGCATTCATTTATGAATATCTATTCTTTGTTTGTTTAGATTTGGTCATTGAGCTTTTTATCTCCGGAGCAATTCTTGAGGTTTGTTTGCATGTTTTGTTGTAAACCAATTTAAAAGTAAACTCTGCAAGATTAGAAAATGTGAATCTCTGTGACATATTTAGTGAAGATAAATGAAATAATATGTCTGACATTTAATTTTTCTTCAAATTACAGCATTACGAAAGCACTACAAATTCTCCACTGCACAATATCCAGTAAGTTTAATTTTATTTTTGGTTTTGATATACTATGAAAGAGTTGGAAAAGCAATATTAATAATAGTGTGTTTGCCTTAAAAGGCAAGCACCACTAATAAGAAACTGAGTAAATTGATGCACTATAGCACTTTGTGTTCACTATAGAACCTTTGAATAGCATGCTGAAATTTGTGAAATTAACTGAGAAATGTTGTAGGCCCCAGTCATTTTTTTCCCTTTCTGTAATTTTTGAGAGTGATGAGAGAGTCAATGATAGAGGCATGAAATTATATTAATTTTGTGGGGGAACCATTTCTATTAAGTTATTGTAATGCTATGGATAAACAGTCTATCATAGGATATACAAAAGTAAAAAAATCAAAATGGGAAGTAATAGATCATCCAGTTCTTTTTAATCTACTGCATTTCACTCTATTATGTAGTAGAGATGTATCTATAATATTTGTTTTTGATTTGCAGATCTATTCAACGAACAACCTACATTCTTCTCTGCAGTTGAACGTCCTGGTTAGTGTGCAAAATGCCTAAATAGTGCAATATCTTTTTATTTTTAACATTATTATCATATATAATATAGTTGCCTAATTTCTCTCTTCTTTTCTAGGTTTGGGATTTCTCAGAGCAGCAGTTCTTCTGCATTGTTCTCCACCCCACAGCCACCCCCACTCCCAAACACCCACCCCCACCCCTAACACCCTATCCACCAAAAAAAAAAAAACAAAAAAATTTGTTCACATACTGTTTTTAAAATAATAATAATAAGTTAATTACTTTTAATACTAGATTAATAATCTGCTACTTTATCTTGCAGGTTGTGTCACTTCAGCATTTTGTTAAGTAAGTGACTTACTACATGTGTATTGACTACATTACTTTTTGAACTGTAAAACCAAGCAGAACTGATGATTAGGATATTAAACTTGGATACTTTCATCCCATTTAGGTATGAAAAGGGTTGATAATATGATTACTAAAATTGCAAAACGCTGCAATTTAACAAAATGATCTATCATTTGAGGTGTCTTTTGAAAATTGAGCACTTTTTTTGTTTTCTCAGATATGTTGTGGATTATTTTGTTTCTATAGATTTGGTCAGTTTTGTTTTTAATATTTTGTCTTTTTATCTTTTGAAGGATGCCTCTGAAAGGTAGAGATCCCAGGCCTCAAAAGAGTCGTTGGAGCAAGCTAGACCTGACTGGACTGCTGACGAGCATCAGTAAAGGTGTTCCTCAGTTTTCCGGCAGACAGCAGTGCGAAGATGGTGACAACACATCTAGGTTTCTGTCTGTGCAGGCGTCCCCATTGCCAGAGTGATGCAAGGTATGATGTTTTTCTCCGCGAAATCAGTGCAGTGCATGTGTATGTTTGACATTCCTTGCATTACAGTGAGTGTGGAACTGGCGTTCAAACAGCCTGATCTTGACAGAGTCCTAGAGGAGGGTGGGTGATGCTTTGTATGTCAGCATTAAAATGCAGCTTATTGCTGAAGGAAGATTCCAACACAATCATCTAAGCATGGATGAAGAGTGCCTGTGAGCATCACCACTTCTAACCACACCTACAGCGTCCAAAAAGTCAGATGTGTTGATGGGATATCTGAGAGAGACAGGAGCTCCAGAAATGGAAGGATGGTGGATTCCTCTCAATGAAAGACTTCAGTGTCTGTCAACAGATGTCAGCCATGCACTGCTTATTGTTGCTCCAGAGTGCATTGCTGTGTTCAGAGATGGATCTGGAAGATATGGATATTTTGATTCACATTCCAGAACTGCTGAAGGATTCCCACATGATGATGGAACTGCAGTCATGTTGACTTTCACTGACCTGAATGACATGGCCAGCAGATTACTTCAGCTTTTTCAGAATCGTGGTGCTCGGAGTACCTACGAATTCATGCCCGTTTCATTTGAAATGGAGCAACAGTCAGCAATAACAATGCCATCCGCAGCTTGTGAGTCACTCACACAAGTAACTTCATCTCTGCCTGAACCACAAAAGAAATGTTGGTGACAAAATTGCAGAAAACCTTTTTTTTGCCGAAGACAAAAATCAAGGTGTCATCAAAACAAGCAAGCAGAGAAGAAGAAAACAAATGCGTAAAATTGCTGAACAGCGTGCAGGACCTAAGGATACTCTATGTTTTGAAATCCAAAAACAAAAAAGAAGAGAATATGAGAAAAAGAGGTATGCCACCAGTTGTCTGATTCAAATGAAGAAAAAGAAGTCGCCAAGAAGTGTAATCTAGATCTTTTGTCAGAAACAAAAAGAAGCAGTACTTGGTTAGGAGGTATCACACTCTGATGCTGTTTTCAGAAGAAGATGAAGGATTATATATGGTCAGGAGCCACAAGACAGATGAACTTTTCCAGAAGAAGAAGAAGGATTATATGGTCAGGAGGTACAAGATTTGATGAACTTTTCCAGAGAAGAAGAAGAAGGGATTATATGGTCAGGAGGTACAAGACGGATGAACCTTTCCAGAAAAGAAGATGAAGGATTATATGGTCAGGAGGTACAAGACAGATGAACCTTTTCAGAACAAGATGAAGGATTATATGGTCAGGAGGTACAAGACAGATGAATTTTTCCAGAAGAAGATGAAAGGATTATATGGTCAGGAGGTACAAGACAGATGAATTTTTCCAGAAGAAGATGAAGGGACTATGTGGCCAGGAGGTACAAGACAGATTACCTTTTCCAGAAGAAGAGAAGGCATTACATGGCCAGGAGGTACCACAGTAATGCTACTTTCCAGAGCAAAAAGAAGGACTACATGGCCAGAAGATATGCAAGCGATTCAGAGTTTAGATCCCATCACATTCTGCTTTGCACTCTTCAGAAGAAACGGAAGTGTCTCACTGACGCTGGGTTCCACATACTTCACAAGTTGAGATGTGCATTAAGGATCAAACGAAAATACAGGCCATACATTCGTTTCAGCCAGATCCAACCAATTCAGATGCAACAAACCAGCCAGTGTCCAATAGCTTGATGGAAAAGGCCATATCTGCATTTCGTGTCAAATTCTGCTTGGTCCATCTAACATCTGTACTGTCTGTCACAGGGCTCTTTTTCCAAATCAAGTCAAGATGTGCAACAGAACACGATACTGCAAAAATGTTCATGTTACAGCCTCTTGCTTAACCGGGAAATATGTTCATGCTTGTGACAGTGCCTGTTCAGCTTCCTGTACGGTTCCAGCAGAGAGAAGACAGGAATGGATCTGCCACACATGTGACAGTCATCTGAAACGAGGATCCATGCCACTCTATTGCAGTGGCAAACAAACTTGATTTGCCTCCCATTCCTGGGCGGAACTTCTTGAATTGAATGTCCTCGAACGACAGCTTATCGCCAAAATTTTACCATTTGCAAAAATTGTTGCTTTGCCCAAAGGACAGCAAACGATCAGTGCGCAGTGCTGTTGTGTGTGTACCCTCTGAGGTGGAAAACACCACAACTGTCTGCCAAGGCCTAATAGTGAGTCCCAGCTACTTCCAGGTGAAGCTGAAAAGGCACATCAAGTTCAGAGGATACCAACACTTCCACACAGTGAATATGCACAATGTGCTAGCAGCGCTAGCAAAACTGAAAGCGATGCATCTCGAGTACAAGGAAATTGTGATAAATGGCGCTGCCACATTTGAATTTCTCCGTGATGATCAGATGGATGACACAGAGGAGAAACAGGAAGTCGATGTCTCTGAACAAGGTGACCAGAGTGTTAGTACAGAAGAAAGGATGAACTCAGGCCTGGGCTCACTCTGGACACGTGCATGCAGCCACTTGACATTGGGCAGGACTTAATATCGTACGGCGAGGGAATCTTCAGCATCGCACCTGCTCAGCGGAAAAAGCCAGTTGGATTTTTCAAGGTTCCAAAACTGGAAGCTATGGCTTTCCCTGTACAGTTTTCCACTGGACAGAACACAATCGATGAGGCACGAAAAGTTCACGTTATCACCAAGCATGTATTTCAATGCTAGATTGTTCTAAGTGGATACTGCTTTCTGCAAAGACCAGAGTTATCTCTTCTTTGCACAGTTTGAATCACTGAGACGCACATGGCTAGAAACAGCATGTCTATCCAGATGCGAAAAGGCAAACCTGTTACAAAAAGATGGACGGAGAATCTCCAACAAGCTTCTTTCAGGATGATCTTGAGGTCGAAAGACTGGTCCACAGCCGTGACGCGCCACAAGATTCATGCAACCCTTGAGAGGCTCTCCATCTTATTGGGAGAAAACGTTGAGAGATCTACAGGCCATGATCAGACAGTTGGGGACACCTACTTTTTTTGCACATCTGTGCAGCCAAATGCGATGGCCAGAAGTTATAATGGCAATCAAGGCTCAGCAAGGTGAAGAGGTTGACTTTTCAGAGCTTGACTGGACGACAAAATGTGAAATCCTTCAAGTAACCCCACACCGTCCATCGCGGATGTTTGAGAAACGAGTGGATGCGTTAATGACCCATCTGCTTTTGTCACGTGCTCAACCCATCGGGGAAGTCGAGGATTATTTTTATCGAAATCGAGTTTCAAGCCAGCCAGAGGAAGCCCACACATTCATCTGCTGGCCTGGGTAAAGGGGGCACGGAATTTGAAAAATGATTCTGACCAAAAAGTGTGTGACTTCATTGATCGCTACATAACCTGCCAGTTGCCGGACTCTACCACCGATCCCGAGCTTCATAAAATTGTCACCGGTTCAACTTCACAGCAGGAATCACTCCAAATCATGCAAAAAGGAAAGGTGTTATGCAGATAATGGATTTCCTAAACTACCCATGTCAGGCACCACAATCACCCGCCCACGACCCGTCCAAGATGAAAATGAAGACCCCACAAGAAGAACAAAACGAGGAAGACCAAAAGAAGGCAAGACGAGATGCGGTGCGCAAAGCAATCAGAGAAGCCAGGACAAAACTCAAGCCAGTGTGGGATCTGTTAAATGATCCTCAGGCCTCCTTTGACAGCTTCTCAGATTTGCTGATGAAATGTAATCTTTCCGAGAAAGACTACTATGAAAACGCTGAGGCACTATCCACTTCAAGCGTGATTTTGCTGGAAGCGTGATCCAAAGGAGGCTTGGGTGAATGGATACAACCCAGATTTGTTGAGGGCATGGAATGCCAACATGGACATTCAG
This sequence comes from Puntigrus tetrazona, assembly GCF_018831695.1. NCBI lineage: Eukaryota > Metazoa > Chordata > Actinopteri > Cypriniformes > Cyprinidae > Puntigrus > Puntigrus tetrazona. Next base: position 33,167 of record NW_025047993.1, on the reverse strand, counting down.
TTTGTTCTTGACTCTTTCTGCTGCATCATGTATATGCTTTCCTACATTTCCAAGCCAGAACACGAAATGAGTGATTTCTTGAAGACCATCATCAAGAGTGTTCGGCAATCCAATGTAGACGAAGAAGAGGATGAAATGAAGCAAATCATGCAGGCCTACCCAAACACAGGCAAGTGAGCGCTCAGGAGTCTGTGGCACCTAACATGCAGCTTACCACTGAAAAAGTGTTCACGGAGCGTTGTGTTTATACCGGATGGATGACGATGCCCTGAAGATGAGTTTGCCTCTCAGTGTCCTACACAACAAAAAGATCCTGATTCAGAGGATGTCTGGATGTCGGGGCATGATAGATAAATACAGAGCAAGGCCTCAAACACTGGAGTTTGAAATGATGTGCCTTGCAGACTTCGTGTCAAAATACCGTGTTGTGTATGGTCAGCAAACTAAAGGAAAGAATGTCCACCCACTCCTCAACAATATGGGATTCATTCAGAAGAGGACTGTTAGTAAGGCTGCAGTTATAAGGTATGCTCGCCAAGGAGAAGCAACCAGAAAAGTTTTACGGAACTTTGTAAACTTTACGCGCCACATCAGCGCCAACACGCAACTGAAAACCTCAGCGCTATCCAACGATCAGGAGTTTTACGAAAAGTGCATATGTGGAACTCCCGGCACATCCTGGTCTCCTGATGCCTGTCTGTGGCATAGTTAAAGCACAAGAAACAAAGTTTGAAAAGCACAGCAAAAATTCGACGTAAGCATGTGGAACAGCTGCAGCGGGAAGGACCAGCTGAGAATGCTTGGGGTGCTTTTGCACCTGAAGTTGATGCCGAACGCTTGAGTGCGTTGCAGAACAAGAAGACGCCGACCTACAAGAAGAGGATGAACAAGAAGATGTCCCGGAGTACCAGATTCTTCGTGGAAGATGGAGACGGAGTCGCACCACAGATAGAGGCACCTCAAATGACTGCCGAATTTGTGAGGAAGATGTTTAGGAGTTTAAATGAGACGCAGGCAGCCATTTTTACCACGCTCGACAGTGGTGTCAGAAGCTTGTGTGGGGTCACAATCCAGGCAGCAGTTTTTGCTTTTTGTCAGGCGGTGCTGGCTGTGGGAAATCACACGTCATCATGCATATACTGGAAGCAACCAAGATTCTATGCGACAACTACCTCGACTCCAGGAAGAAGGGGATCTCTCGGTGCCTGTGGTGCTGTTGTTCATGCGTTTACTGGGCGGCAGCATTCAACATATCTGGTAAAAACGCTGCATTCCCTTTAAAACTGCCAAGGAGTCTGAAGCCGCCTTATCAAAGGACTTGGGAACGCCTCAGATGAAGTCAGAGCAGGACTACGCAATGTGGAGATTCTTATCATCGATGAAGTCTCCATGATTTCCAAGGACCTGTTTACTTTACGTAAACTGGAGATTTCTAGCAGATCAAAGGCAACAAGAAACCTTTGGAGGTATCTCTTGCCTTGTAGTAGGGGATTTCTATCAACTCCCTCCACTGAGTAAAGCCAAACCGCCTCTGGGCGATATGAAGAGGGACGTGCTGGACTTCTGGAAGGACAATTTTCAAATCGTCACCCTCACAGAGATCATACACCAGAAAGAAGACCTTGCTTTTGCTCAGCTGTTGAACAGACTACTACTGAGTGAAGCAGAAGTCTGAAGCTCTGAGAGAAGATGATAGAGCTTTATTACTGCAGGCTGTGAAGAAGCCAGGAGACTGCCCGCAATGATGCTCTGCTGCACATATTTGCTACCAACAAAGAAGTTCACAAGTACAATACGGAGACCGTGACAAGCCCCTTTTCACTGACATCATAACATCTGATGCCAAGACTACAGGAAAGACCCCAAAACAGGAAGGATGAAGCGAATAAACAGACCTGTCACTGGAAAAAGAAGACTTGCTCGACACAATTCAAGTCGCGCGTGGAGTTCGTGTGATGGTAACCAGGAATCTGGATGTAGAGGATGGAATCGTCAATGGATGTTTTGGCACGATTGCAAATATATCGCCACCAAACGAAAGATGGAATCGCCACAGTAAAATGTTAGGACTTCAACTCGACAATCCAAGTGCGGTCAGAAACATCGCAAAGGTGCGAGGTGAAGAAGACGTCCTAGTTTACATTGAGAGATCTGAAGAGAATCTGAGGAAAGGAATGGTTCGCTCGACAGTTTCCCATCAAGCTAGCTTTATGCCTGCACAGCCCACAAAGTTCAAGGCATGACAATGCAGTCTGCAGTTGTGTCTTTGAAGAAGATTTTTGAGCCGGAATGGCCTCCACGCTGCCCTTAGCAGAACAACCTCTCTGCATGGATTACACGTTACGGATTTCGACGAGAAGAAGATATATGCGGATCCAGAAATCACGGCCTCAAGCAAAGCATGAGAAGAGCAAGAGTCGAAGACATCATGCCACTTCTACAGCTTGTAGGAGAACGTGCCACTTACCATCATACATCAAGCAACACGGAAGGACTGGCATCTCACATTGAGGATATCCGATGCCATCATGAGCTGCGATCGGCGGATATTCTTTGTTTTACGGAAACGCACTTCTGACCGGATCATGTGTTTCAGATCTCCAATTGGAAGGATACAACTTGTTTACACGGAACCGCATGTCTCTTACTCGACACATCAACAAATCGGAAGGAAAAGGGAGTGGAGTCGCAATATATTGCAAGGAGCACATTCCAACGCAGTCCAGGCAATATATACAAGATGTGACTGATCTGGAGTTTGTTCTAACTAAAATAGATTCTACAATAAAAGCAGCAATCGTGGCTGTGTATAGGCCACTATAATATAATGTTCAAGATTTCTTGAACAACCTAAAGAGTGTGCTGGATTATATGGACCTTGCACACGATCTCACCATCATCTGTGGAGACTTCAATGAGGACCTTCTACAAGCTGGAAGAAAACAACCTATTTTGGAGTTTTTTGGCCTCGAGGATACACTTGAACTAATTGGAACAGCGACAGCAGGAAAGCACACACTGCTTGACCACATCTACATTTCAAATCCGGACCTTTGCACTCCAATCAGGTGTGTTACAGAGCTACCACAGTTACCACAATCCTGTGTACTGTGTTTTGGCTTCTATGTAGATGATTTTGTTGTTGTTATTGTGTTTTGTATATTGCAGTGATTGTCATACGGAACCGGGGCACTGAGCATGCATTAACGGTGCCAGTGGGGCTAGAACAGCCTTAGCCACCGGGTTGGCGCAGATGGTTGTGTTTTGGTGTTATGTCATACGGAACCGTGGCACTGAGCATGCCTTAACGGTGCCAGTGGGGCTAGAACAGCCTTAGCCACCGGGTTGGCGTATAGTCGGAGTTCTGGTGAGATTTATGATTTTGTGTTGTGTATTTTGCAGTGATTGCCATGCACGGAACCGGGGCCCTGAGCATGCCTTAACGGTGCCAGTGGGCTAGAACAGCCCTTAGCCACCGGGTTGGCGCCGTATGGTTGTGTTTTGGTGTTATGTCATATGGAACCGGTGGCACTGAGCATGCTCTTAACGGTGCCAGTGGGGCTAGAGAACAGCCTTAGCCACCGGGTTGGCGCGTATGATCGAGTTCCCTGTGGGATATGGTCGAGTGAGGTTTTATGTTGCAGGAAAGTAGAGCAGCCAGCCACACAACACGAAGAATGAAGATAGGAGTAGACTGGCAGCTTCAGGAAGGACACTGGACAGTAGAGGCAGTAACACCAACAACAGACAGTGAGAATTAGTGCAGCAGCCCAGGGGAGGCAGTGAGTAACAACACTAACATGTGACAGAGATGGTAGTAAGACACTGGTATAATAGGTGTTTTACCTTGAATTTGTTTGAAAATCTGTACTAAAATGTATTATGTTGTTCACTATTATTCTGTCATTAATGTGCTTTTCTGTAAAGTTTCAGGAAGGGTTTAGACACACTAGCAGTCCTGTCCAAGACTGGATGTGACTGCAACATTATCGAAAAAGCTAAGTGTTTAAACATTTATTACTGTACAATCACTGTACTTATTGCATCGAAACAACCAAATTTTTAGGAAGATGCTAATCTTAATCTGTTTTTGTTTTGACGTTTTCAGCAGTTGTGAAGATGAAGACCGAAAGCCTGAGAAGATAAAGTGTAAAAAACACGATGAGAACCTGCACACCAGGATCTGGAGTAAGCATAAGATTAAAATTGTTTATGAAGTTAGAAAGACAAATGTTTTGATCAAATACATTTTCTCTTTGCATTGATCCCATTAATATGAAGCAATACGTTTATAAATACTACTTGCAAGCTCTCCATTTTTATTAGTGTAAGATTGTTTCAGAACAAAAAAAAGACAAAATCTTGAAATAATAAGACCTGTGTTTTTCTCATCATTTCTCTTCATAATTTATTGTGAGTCAAAAAAGAATCATTTGACTAACGGTATTACATCTGTTTTGCTTCTTCTACCACAGGATATCCAGCCTGTCTGATGAGTCCAAGACTAGATCAAATAGTGGTCAACTTCCTTCATCTTATAATTGGATGACCAAATTAATCTTATTTAGGCCATATTGCATAATTTGTTTATTATTCTAAATATTAAGAAGGTAAAATGAATGTAATGTAATGTGAGGATTAGTGGGATGCAGATTTGACACAAGAGGTGCTTTTTATACATTTTTAATAAACATTTTAGGTGAATTAGCAAATCCAGTCTGTTTGTCTTTATTGTATCAGTAAGTAAGTTAAAGGTTTTTATACTTGTATAAATGAGGACTACATTTGTGTAAAAAAAAATTTCTAATAATTTTCAAATTAGATATGGGTATTTACTATTGATCTAATTTAAGATCACGGTGTCTGCAAAATCCAATAAGAAAACTTTTAACTTAACTCTAAAATTGAACAAACGCTTCAACGAAACTTCAGTGTAACTTTCTGGCTTTGTTCTATATTGGCCTTCTCCAGAACACATGGTAGAGATTCCAGAAAAAATCACTGGCTTTTTTTTTTTTTGTATTGCAGAAAGGTGACCTCAGCTATCCTCTCAAACCATTTCACAAAGCTGATTTTTTTATTTTTATATATATATATATATATATATATATATATATCTCAGTATTAAAACAAAAATGTTATAGTCTGGGAGGTCATTACATAAACTGCACAAAACAAATCTTGGTTGTAATGGGTATCTTAGGGAGATACCTTAAATTTATTATTTTAAAACTAAATATATTTGTTTATGCTAAAAGCTGAAAATATAAGCAGTTCATCTAAAAACTGGGCTCTTTTGATTCACACTGGCAATGGCAAAATTTTGTAAACCCCTTTAAAATTCTTTCTGGTGCCATATTCAAAACTAACTTAAAAATTACATTTTTAAAGCGTATATACAACATTCTTTTTTCTTTTCATGCAAAACTAACAATGCAGGGTGTGTAAATAGCTGGCTTTTATGAGATCTCGTGATATTACTCCTTGGTCTGACTATAGCTTAGATGGCTCCATCTCAACCGCACTTTTCCATGCTGGTGCTCTGCAGAGTGCAGACCCAGGTTTGGTTTAAGCCTAGCATTCGAGCGAGAGTTTTGCCACGGCAAGCACCACTCACATTTTCTTCTAGGAAATGTACTTTCTGAATAGTTATTGCTATATAAGTCATTCTCACCCAGGCTGAAACATTTTGAAACATTAATACTAATTAACATTTTTGTTTTATTTCTAATTAACATTTATTCCTGTCATATCCAAGCTGAAATGTTTAAGAAACACTTATTATTATTATTATTATTATTATTATTATTATTATTATTATTAATGTTGTGCTGCTTCATATTTTTGTAAAACTAATAAAATGTGTGTAAATGTAATGCATTCATTCTGAATAAAAGTATTAATTTATTTTTAAAAGTATTTAAATTATAATGTGTATTTCAAACCACACCATTTCTTTGTTTGTGCAGAAACAGTTTTCTCTTTTAAACAGTTGATGAATTGTCATGTTTTTCCATGTTTTTTTTTTTATCAAGTTTTTTCCTGGCTTTGGCGCAGATTTAGCTCTTTTGGTTTGGGCTCCAGTTTAGACACTCCAGATGTCTTCGTGTGGCCACCTGATACCGACCTGGGGTCAGATAGCCAGATGAACCGAACCCGCGGCCCTTTCCCAAAAAACCTGCTGAGGTAAATGAAGAGGACAAGTGGTGGCTCGCCCGTCGCCCTCCTGAAACACTAATCATGTCTTCCAGCTTGATTGTGACTTGTGTGTGAGACTGTAGACAGGAGCATCGATCTGGCATCCTGATTGGAGAATCACTTATGGTCTGCTGATCTAATTCTGATTTAGTACAACATTTCCGTATTCTGTTCAACTGCTGCAAGACACTTTGATTTACATTACTTTTTGTGAGCAAAGTGGCCACACATCTGGAACGTTTTAATCTGGAAGTATTTTTCCTCATTCATTTGCTTTACGGAAATCAAAAATGTGCACTTGTCATGTTTTATGAAATATGCATTTCACAAATCTGTGCAAATGAAGCAGTTGAATAAAACATTTAGTAGCCTACATTTAAAATAAAAAAATGAAAAAATAAAATTGTGTGTGTGTATGTGTGTGTATATATATATATATATATATATATATATATATATATATATATATATATATATATATATATACATATATATATATATATACATACATACACACACACACACACACACACACATATATATATATATATATATATATATATATATATATAAAATAGCAAAATGGAAAATTTGTAAGTGGAAAATTTTTGTGTGTTAGTGTCAGTTTTATAAGGTTTATACATTAAGTGCCTGTTTTTATGGAGAAATGCCAAATCACAACATTTTAAATGTTATGCCATTTCAGTTCAGATGTTTAGTGTTTTTTTATTGTTTGGTTCTATACTGTACAGCCAGCCAATAATAGTATGCCACTGCTACTTCCCTACACTATAAATTCCCTTTTATGGCCTTATTGGAAAAACGAATGGTTTAAAAGAATAAAACAGGTTGTATTGGCCTCAACATAGCTTGACTACATTCCACCCCTAAGGTTTTACTCTTCTTATTCATTTACGAAACGTGACCAAGATGGCAACGAACACTCATAAATCACGCATTCAGCTGTGATGATGTTGATGGTATTTTAGCCCTGACTGTATTTTTCTGCCAGCGCTTAACAATAGCATTCATCTTGATGTAACTCTATCCTCTGTTGTGTTTACGTGGCGTAGCACATTCTTGACCCGTTGCATCGGCACGCATCTCACGCATTATCTCGACGGCTTTACCAGACCGAAATGAACAGTCTGAGTTCACGCGTATCTCCTGCCTGTCTTCTTTCAAACCCCCACTGGTGCTCCTCGAGCCAAACGTTCATTGTTTAGCACTAAAGAGGCACGCCGATGTTATTGATGGCCGTTCTAAGTAGCACAAGGAGGAGGAGGATTGCTTGGAAACCGAATCTAGGTCAGTCTGGCCGGCATGATTCATTGATTCTGATGTGTGTCCATTTACTAGTTTCTCCCTCTGTATCTCTGTATTGTTAATTGCTGGGTGACTGATCGTCCTAAATCTTTCCGTGGCCGTCTGCCCGAACGGGTTTTTGCTTGAAACACCTGCCCTCGGCTCGCTTTTTATGCGAGCGAAGGCCTCAGCCTTTTACCGTGCATTGTGGGAAGGATGGCTGGAGGGAAAACACAATAGACTGAAAGTGGACAAAACAATGAGCCCATAGAATGTTACTGAACTAGAACCAGGGCACTGTTTTGATTCAGTGTACATTACTGGACAAACGTTTAGAATAATTCAGATTAATAAAAAATAATAATACTGTGTAATTAAATATTATAAAATATTAACTAATAACTAAGATTGAATATTTGTAAAATATTAAAATAAATGCTTTTTTTGAATGTTATATTCATTAAAGAGACTGTTTTCTATATTGAAAATAATAACTAATCAGTATATTAGAATAATCTGTGAAGGATCATGTGATACTGAAGGCGGGTGTAATGATGCTGAACATTCAGCTTTGTTATCAGAGGAATAAATTACATTTTAACATAAAATAATAAACCTTTATTTTAAAATGAATAATATTTCACACTACTAACTTTAATGTATTTTGATCAAGCAAGAACCTTCTTAACATTATCCCAAATTTTTACGTAACAGCAAAACACTTGATGGAAATGTTTTACATCTGCTATGTCTTTTAGCCAATCAGTTTAGCTTAATCAGTTAGAAATGTGTAATTGAAGAATTTCATATCTGTGCATCTAAATCTGAAGCTTTATCAGGGAAATGAACGAGCGCACAGGCTCCTGACCAGAGGAGAGAAATCCGGCCGTTGTGTGTCCGATCCAGCACTCACCCCCCAACCTCCAAAGAGCCAGCTGCTCCTGAGATCTCACAGAAAGACGTGAAGGAAGTCCGCTGAGCTTTTTGATGTCCTGCCAGCTGCTTTTGCCCTAATAAGCTGATGTCTTCCTGGTCCGTTTTATTAATGCTTTGGTAATCATAAAATAACCATTTGAGTTGGTCTTGCATCAGTGTTTGAGAATCCCGTGCTGTAATCCATCACATAGATAAGAGTAAATCACTTTCTTCCATTACACGGAGAAACCTTGTCTGAAAAGAAGACAGGAAGAAACTCCATTTTGTACCTCTCTTATGTACAAAAAGCAACATGTGATATGCTTTCATGCTTTAAAGAGTTTGACCAGTCAAGCCATAGAGGTCACGTCTTTGACATGCTCTTCAGTTGTACTGTGTCTTCCATGTAGTAGCATAGCTACTAGCCTCAAGCAGAACTGTAGAAATATTAACAATTATTTGCTTGTTTTCTGTCATTTTGTTAATGTGTTTGGATCAAAATCCCTAAAACCGTTTTTGCTCATCATTCTTCAATTCTCTTTGGTGCATCATCCTCATGAGACATTCTGGCTCAGTTATTTTTTTCTTTTTGCTTTTCTATTTTTCAAATTTAAGTCTTGTTTGTTCTGTCTGGTCCATTATCTTCAAGACACTTGGCTTCTGTTGGTTCATTATATCCACAATCCTCATAAGACGTAAGTCGTATGTCTATGTTTTAGCAGCTATATGCACGTAAATGCATTTGACATCGACTCTTTCCCCTCCGATGTAAAGATAGCTCATCATTTAGGTTACAACGCTTTCCCGCCAAATACATGTTTTTAGCAGAAAACATTCCGAAGGCCGTCACATTTAGGTGAAAATCATAAAAAATTCTGGCGGTGGCTACTTTTTAAAAAACCGTATCCTATTTCTACATTGGTTTTTGCAAATGAGGAGTTTTTTTTGTTTTTTTTAGTTATCTTTGAGCATCCATTCCAGCAGATACTGGATGTTGGTTACAGTTCCAATGATAATTTAAGCATCAGTGTTTCTTAAAATAGATATAAAGATATTTCTTGTCCCTTTATCCCGTAGGTCTGTTGATTTCTGTCTGTCTCTGGATTATTCATGAGATATCGAATGCACCACCTGACCAGGTTATTTTTGCCCGTCATTCCTGAAATCAAACTCCAAGGAAACAGGATAATTTTTTTTGGGGTGTGTGATTGCAGGGAGCCAGAGAGATGTTTTAACCTCTAAAACTGCTTACCACACAGAACAGCTTCTCCTTGCTTTCCTTCATAAAATCCCAGGATTCAAAATGTCCTTGCATTGTGACACACATTTCTCCTAATTTAGCACATTTCCATATTTCCTGTTACAGTAACACAAAAACGATTGTAATGTGTATGTATTTGTGTGTGTGTGTGTGTGTTTATTAGTTTGTTTGTTTTCATTTTTTTTATGAAATAGTCATTGTACAGTACAGTTTTTCACTGATGGGAATTATCATTATAAATCTTCAGTATTGCAAAAAGTGAAGGCAAATCATATATATAAAAATAGTAATAAGAAATAATGGAGAAAATTATGATTATAACAAAATAATGTCACAAATCCAAAATAGTCACAGAGGTAGAGATAGGCTACATGCTCTTTATAGTAAATGTACTCTTTACACAAAATGTTTCCCTTTGATTTGGAGTGAAATGTGAATCTTTACAGGTTTTGTAAGATAGAACAAGAAACCATTCATGAAATAGCTCCTGGGTGCTTCTTGTAATAATAAGAGAGTATGAGTTTTATAATGTCAAATGGCAAGATAGAGAAGAACAGAAAGGTACCGCAATGAGGCTCAAGCTTATCGTATAGCAAGACTCGTCAGCGGTCAATTGGTCTCTGAGGACAGGCGTAAGCATGCTTCTTCAGAGACCTTAGCACAAAAGAGCTTCTCAATGTCACATATGAATGCACGTGAAGGCAGTAATAGTATATGATGTGGAGGAGCTAATGGTCCGTCTCATTCTGGTTTCTAGGCTGTATATTCATCGTGACCGAGCCCCTCAAACGCTCTCAGTCTTACCCTCCATTTTCCACCAGCATGATGATTCTACTGTTGCTATGCAACGCTCTGCTGTCGCTTAGTGAAGCATTAATTAGAGTGTTACATTTGAATACCGTCGCATCGCCTCTCAGAATTGCCACGGCTGGCATATTTGCACTCAACTTTAAGAGATCCACCACAGTGACTGGAACTAGCACTGTCCACCATTGCTGCAGGGTTTATGACCATGTACATGGGTACAAAATAGTTCACATAATTCTCACAGAATCAACAAAAACAAACAAAAACAAACAAAAGATGGACTATTTTATCGCATCTACATTACATTTTATTTATCTTTTTATGTATGTATTTATGTTGTGGGCAATTTATATCATTTGATTTCTCTGTGTTTCATCATAATCATCATGAATTAATAATTTGAATATATTTGTTGTTTTTTATTTATTCTATTTTACAGCACAATTATTTCTAAGATTTTAATTCTTTTCTTTATTTTGTGTTTTTAGGTATTTATTCTATTTATTCGTGATTCTTTCTTTCTTTCTTTTCTGAGCAATTTATATGATTTTATTTTTGAAGATTTGGAACGTATTCAAACCAGGAAAGTCCGCTTAGTTCAATTGCTTTGGTCCGACCAAATGCAAACTTTAGAGTCTAAATTGAGTTTTAATAATTTATAACAAACACAGTCTCCACTAAGTGTGAACAGAGCTGACTGCAGGCAGTTACCCGGATGAGCCTGTGTTATTAGTTTTACCGGTTATCTGGGAATAACAAACCTTGAAAGTGGCGACTGACCAATCAGGATCGAGTATTCTATGAAGCCGTGTAATAAGTGTATATAAATACACACACACAAAAGTATATATTTCAGAAAATGTGCTGTGTTTATACATTAAATATATTTATATATATAATAAAAATGTATCAATAAAAAAAAATTCAAAGATACATTTCTCTCTTTAAGATTTTCTCTGTCTTTTACTATCATCTCCATCATAACTATCAATATCCGTTAATGGACACATGCAGTTTTTTTAAATATATTATTTTGTACAGCACAATATTTATTCTTTTTTTATTTCTAAACACATAAACCACTGATTGTGCAGTTGCTGTGTGAAACATCAGGTGGTACAGTGTTCCTCAGACTGACCCTGCATGGCATCGCCTGAAAGCAGCACACGGCCAGCTCTGTGATTTTCCCCTGATTTGTATTCTAAAGGTGATGCCAGGATCCATAATTTTCCTGACAGCCAGAGTGGGCCGCGTTCTGCTCTCGGCAGCAAAGAGACCGTGGACTGGAGCGCTGCCACATGCAGGATGGGATTTCTGGAGCACTAACTCGACTGGGACTGCAGGAGCAGAACCGGCCCGCCCTGCCCAATTACATTACAGTCTCCTCGTCCTGCTCCGCCCCCGCCACCTGATGTGAGACACAGAACGACTGGCAGTCTGATCAGAGAATGTTTCACCCTTCTGTGAATAGACTAACCTCTTCATGCTTCAGATGACATGACATTAAACAGGCCCGGATTGGAACATTCGTGATCCAAAATCAGCGCTATAATTTTGGGCTGGTTAATTGTGGCAAAGGGTCGATACATTTAACTTTTTCGTGCTATTTCCATCACAGTGATCTGTCCTCAGCACCTCCCAAACTAAACACAGGAAGTTGTGCCACAGCAGTGCCACGAATTTCTCCTCTTTTCAGCGGCAACAGTGGCACAATTTATAACTGCTCTCTCTCTCTCTCTCTCTCTCTCTCTCTCTCTCTCTCTCTCTCTCTCTCTCTCTCTCTCTCTCTCTCTCTCTCTCTCTCTCTCTCTCTCTCTCTCTCTCTCTCTCTCTCTCTCTCTCTCTCTCTGTCTCTCTCTCTCTCTCTCTCTCTCTCTCTCTCTCTCTCTCTCTCTCTCTCTCAGTGTTGTGCAGAGGCAGTAAGTGAGTAGATAAAGCAACATTGTGTCGTTAGTCATTGGGTAAATAATGTTTTAGGTAGTAATGTTTAAGCAGGTCTACAGTAGTGAAGGTAGTACATTTTTTTTTGCGAATAGAATCAAGTTTTTCTGAAATATACTTTTTTTTGTGACATTATACTTGCTTTTACTGTCACTTTGGCATATTTACAAGTTGTTGTTTTTAGCGTATCCTTCCTTCCTTTCTTCTTGGAGGGAAAAATATTTTATATATAATTTAGAATCTTACTCACTTCCAGAATATTTAACAGCAATATGCAGCATATGCTTTAAGTCACATGGCTTTATTCAGATGTTTGCTTCCAGTCAGACCAACAGGCTTTACAGTGCATGCGCTGAACTGTCAAAACTCACAGAAACTTAAAGCCCTTCACATCAGCGGTGAAAGGCGAGGAGACACTGGCCAATTATTTTGACTGTGAATCAAAGTAAGAAGTGAAGCAGGGAATTCTTTGAAAAGCAGCGAGAACAAACGGGCAGGGGCTCTTTTTGAAGATGTGTGGACTCTTTGATTTCAGGCTCTCCATTAAATCTGTTCAAACCCTGGGCTGCGACGCCTGATGCCCCCCACATCACCTCACAGCACACCCGCCCAAAACCCCGCTGGCTGACGCTCTCTTCATGGGCTTCTGCCTGGGCAAAAACTGCCAATTTGTTTAGATAAAGCTTCATTTTCTGGTAATTATCACTCTACACCGTAGCCTGTGGCACAGTCATGTAGACTTTAGATTACTAGCGAGATTAGATGGAGGAAAAAAAACCCCAACTGAACTCAGTCAGACAGTTTGACCTCTCATACTCGGATAATTACTTCTAGAAAACATTTTGTAGTTTTGTTGGTGGTGGATGAGCATGACTGTGGGCAAACTTGAAGCAGCATGTCGTGTTTCTGTCTGTTCAGATGAATTGTGTCACTGTCTGTCCATGTATTTTCCCTGCTTGATCTTTTTGTAAACTCTCAATAGATGAACTCTGATGACTTGCGGGGAGAATAAAGCACGCTGTTTCTTTTGTCAGTTTGAAACGCGACACACCTGCTCGGCTCAGGTGATGTCTTGGCTGTTTGTTTCGACTGCTTGCTTGCCCTGGGAGACAGCAGTTTCAGTCTCGTTTGCTTGCTTCACACAGTTTCTGGGATGCACAGGTGTGTTTGGAAACAGCGTTGTATTTATAAGTTCTCAGGCTGCAACAAAGAACACTTGTAGTTGGTGGATTTGCAAAAGTATGTTTACTCCTGAAGGTTTTTTTTTTTTTTTAAGGAAGTTGTTTTTTATTTTTGTTTGTATTATATTATCATGTACATTAAATACATATACACACACACAAACACACATATAATAATCATCCAGCATGCCTGGAATATTCATGCTACTTAATAGTAAGAATAGGTGCAATAGGTACGCTTGCAAATTTCATGGTATTGAATAATCAAACTTCTGGTTTCAAATTAAAAGATTTTTTCTGAGACAATTTACCACTGCTTTGCTGAAGAAACATGCCCTCTGTTTAAAGTTTCTTATGCCAGAAGATCGGGATCAGGAAGCATCAGTAGATGGAGTTTATAAAAACAGAGGAGTTTGTTCTCTTTTTGGAGCCCAAGTTTCTGTACTTTTACATTAGAGCTGCTGTGTTGTGTTTGGAAAGGAAGTGATAGGGACAAAGGGAAGACGCTGTGTGTTTGCATAGCTCTTTGTGTGTGTGTGTGTACAGCTTTAACTGCATTTCTCGCTCTGTGTGAAGTTTTCTCTCAAGGAAAGAAAATCTCAGGTCAAATTCACTATTGTCTCCTCTGTAAGTCTTGAGGTGTTTCAGAGGAACACAGACTAATTAGTGTGACTAACACACACACACGTAAAATTGACTTGTCCACTCGACTAGTGTGTGTTTCTACATGCTGTCATATTCTGGGAATGTGCTGCATGCATTCATACCTATACCTATCTACTCTTTCTTTGTTCTTCTTCTGTGTGTGTGTGTGTGTGTGTGATAAAGAGTGTTTTGTTTCATTGCACACGACCCAAACCCTCGTAGTCACAAGACGACACTCTAAACCCCACCCCTCCCTTCCCGGCACTCTCTCCGTTCATTGGCTTTGTAGAGCAGTAGAAAACAAACAGCATGCGATTCCTGTAACACTGCGCTGTGGGAGGCATTAGTCAAAGAGAGACTGTATAAAATATAAAGCTCTGCGGCTCTTGGCTCTTAGTCATTCACGCTCCTGTTGAATCCATCAAGCTCAAAACAGTGGCTCAGGCCAGAGAGTTTTATATGCCCACAGTAGCTCTCCAGTTACGCTGTGTGACACTTGGAAAAGTCAAAGATTTGAAAAGAGATACTTGACTTCAGCTGATTGTTTTTGGTCCTTTAGATCTTTTTTGCAGGCAGATCAATTTATTGATTAAAAATATTCATGTCATTAGAATATAGAGACTATATTATGAAGAAATTAATCTCCTTAATAGTGGACCGTTATCTGTAGTTTGCTGCTTAACCATAGTTTAATTATTATTATTATTATTTTTTTTAATGAATGATTTAATTATTTATTTTGGTAAATTTTTATTTATTTAAAAATAATTGTTACAGAATAAATAAATAAATATATATATATATATATATATATATATATATATATATATATATATATATATATATAGATTATATTATATAATATTATATAAAATATATTTATATTTATATAAATTATATACCTTACTAAAAGGAATAAGCAACAAATAAAACATTTATTGAGAGAAAAGTCGTATTTAAGTGTTACCTATAAGTGTGACTCCTTTTATAAAATGCTTACCACATAATAAAAAAATTAACTAAAAATATTGAAATTGAAGCAAGTTCGTACAATGCAGTCCTTCCACTAAAAAAATAGTTCCTGAAAGCAACAAACGCAAGAGAATGTTCTGAATGCACCTCTCATCTAATGGAGCTGAATTAAAAACAGAATAGCTTATCATCCGCTGCATCATTTTTTTGACCATATATGATATTTTTTGTCACGCAAATACATCAGCTTATCTCTCAGCATGAGAAGACGTCTTTAGTTTAAAAACAGATGTGGCGTGAGCAGGAGATTATAAGTATAATTACAGTGTAAACTGATGGACATATGAGCATATACAATCATACCTGAAACAGAAAGCTATTAGATACAGTAATATTCCTCATCACGTGGGAAATCTGCACTCTTTCACATAGATGTGCGCCACACACGTAAAATATCTAAGCATTTATTAGATGGGGAGGGCATGGTCTCAAAATTAAAGATGAAAGATGCATCATAACGCTAAACAGGGGTCACTCATACTTCATTAAGTAAATAAGTCATTTAATTTTGCCAAAATGCATAATACACGGAACAGTTTTATTCTGTATTATTGACTATCATTGATTGAACGGTGGTTGCTAAGGGCGTTGCTCAGGATACACAGAACCGCTGGGTAAAGCGGTCATAGCCGTGTTGTATCGTGGAATAAAATAATAAAACACAGCTACAACCAATCAGAATCCAGGCACTGAACTAACCGCTTTATTTATATATGTATGTGTGTGTGTGTATATATATATAATGTATGTATTTGTTGTGACTGAGTGCAGTATTTTCCAGCATTTAAATGTGCATTCCAGCATATTTGGCGCTTACTTTCATGCTAAATTAGGCTCTGTATATCGTGACTGATGAAAATTGATCCAGCCATGCCTAATGGCAGTGTTTGTTGAAACCATTATTGCGCTTTGTCTGACTCAACACTGCTGCGTGGGAATAGCCTGCCCTTAAATTGAAGAGGGCCAGCCCAGTTCCAGTTAACATTTTAGATTATTACAAACAATTTGTTGCTACTGAAATGATCTTAGCACTCCCACTTCACCCTCCATGCATCGTAGCGCAGTATTTTCAACGACCTGCCGAGTGCAGTAAGAAAATGGCTGTCATTTACAAGCAGCAGCTCCCAGCCAGACTTCCATGTCTGCAGCTAACATGACATCCTCCTGCTGTGGCCCATCAGTCCGAAGATTCCATCACCGTGATGCAGGCTGATGACTTGTGGCGGATACCTTTAGACGGTGTGTGTGTGTGTAACAGTGAATTAAGGAAGGCAGTATCCCCTTCAGGCCGCTTTGATTCTGATAACACCGCCTGTTTCTTAACTGATTGCAGAGTTATAAAAGCTCAGACTATCTCTAGTTTGATGAGGAAGATTTTATAGCTGATAGAGCATGTAAATCTCTCTGTTTTGATGCCTTTTGAAGTCTGTGCAGGTGTGTGAGATTTAGGCAGACTGTGTTCTGCAGGCTGATCTGATTGCTAATGACTTGCTTGTACATAATGTTCAGAAATGTGTTGATCTGTAGTCCGTGAATCACTGCCTGATGAGCAATGCTAGGTCAGGACAATGTGTGCATATGCCACTTATATAAAAATCAAACTTCAGAATTTTATATATATATATGTAAACCTCTGATATACTTTTTTTCCTTGAGGCAATTTTTTTTTTTTTTTTTTTTTTTTTTTTTTTTTTTAATCTGTTTAGCCTGTCTGTCCCACTCTCTATGCTGATAGCTCTTCTTGTGCTAGTAATCCAGTCGGACAATCTCACACAGACTCTCTCGGCCGGGCCGGATTAGCAGCAGACACACGTAACAAAGCCGAACATTCGCTTTGGCTCTCCAGGACTCTGTCCGGTTTCTGGCACACTTTTGGAGTGTGTCACTCGTCCCACTGCTGCTGTTTAGCCCAGACAAGTATCAAGGAGAGAAAGCAAAGTGCAGCTAAATCACACTCATCCCCTTCTCTCCCACAAACGCTTACAGCCTCTGCCAGCACAGACAGACAGACAGCAGGTCTTCCTAAAGCCTCGCTGCGAAGACTAGTTCACAAACAGTTTACGATTAGCAAGACCACGCGTCATTCAAACTGACAAAGTCTAAAAGATTTGACTTTGTTTTGAAGATGTTTTCAAGTTTGGGAAGATGGCTGTTGATTCACAACAATATTTTTGGATGTTTGTCGTAAACATTTCTTAGTTTTCAGTTTTAAATGATGTTTTTTGTTTAAAAACGTTTTCTACAATGTCAATGGTATTTCTTTGTTTTATTAATTGATTTTTTTGTTTGTTTCAAAGATTTTGCGAGTCAGCGCCAAGGACTGTTTGTTTCTTTACTTTGTTTTTGTTTGTTTTTTTTTGTTTTTTTTGTTTGCACTGTCAATGTCAAACACTTTTTTTGTTTATTTTTACTTTTATTTGCCTTATTATTTTCCACAATATCAACTGAGGTTTCTGTTTGTTTGTGTTTTATTTTAGCTTTAAGTTGTTGTTTTTTCGTGGTCAAGCAGTGTTTATGTAGTTGGTTTTGTTTATTTGATTTTATTGCTTGTTTGTTTCATGCTTTTAGTTAGTAAGCTCTCATTTGTGTTAAAGCATAATGAGTTATCGCACTCGAGGAGCATCACGAAAGTATGAATTTGAAAAGTAATCTCAAACGCCGTTTATTCTTGTGTGTTTCATAACTGATGGAGATGCTGCGGAGGGAAGGATTTGGTATAACTCTCCTCAGACTTCAGCTATATTAAAAAATGAGCGATAGATCCTTCCACTGCTCCGCTGCAGATGCCATTTTTCACTTTCCCAACTTTCAATCTAAGTTTCTCATTAGTTTGTGTGTCAGCTTTTCTACAGACCTCATTAAAGCGTATGTCCAAGTATGAGGGACTGCTTTGGGGAATAGTGTTAGTCTCGTCACTCTCGTGCTTAGGCACGGTTCACTCGGCAAACAGCAGCAAACCTCGCTACACTGAGTTATGTCTTCTCCTTTCTTCGTCAGCTAGAAGAAGCACAGCCTCAGGATAAGGTCATCCTTTTCTTCATCTCTCATTTTTATTCAAAAGCTGTTGCACTCCCTTTTGCTCTCAGCCTGTTTGTCTTGACTTCTTTCTACTTTGTGCGCCTGCAACATTGCAAACGAAAGTAAATAAAAAAATGGCTGGAATTGGAACTGAACTCTTGAAAAACAAATCAAATAAAAGTATGTACTTTGACACAGCACATGCATATTTTCAGCATACTGTGCTTTTGAAACATATTTATTCAGATTTTGCATACTATTTAGGACCGATAGCAATGCCTGAACTGAATCCTTTGGTCTCCAAACTTAAAGGGTGCTTACCTGGTGTCCTTAGTTCACCCTTCTTCAAGCATTTTGCTCAGTTAATAAATCTACGCTTTGCTGGAAAGTCGCTCATTTGAGAGTGCTCTGTTGGTCTGGTGATATTACTGTTGCAAAAGGTCTTATATTTGAATCTCAGATTATCTGACTTTTGAGGAAGAAGAAAGAAGGGTGCATTTGGTTGTGGTTTGTTTTGCATTTTATTGACTTGATTAGCTTGACCTCCAAGTTGTTCAGCATCGTTAACATTTAACATCTCATTCCTCCTTCACATTTGGCTTCAAGCAGGTGAAGAGACTTTTCATGACCAGGCAGAAGTGCGAGGGGGCGGCAGGGCTGCCAAGTATGCCGAATGAGCTCGCTAAAAGTTACCACAATTGTTTTTTCTGACATAATTATTTACAGTAAGACTAATATATTTGTGACCCTCACTGAATCATATCAACACTTCAGGCTTTTTGCCAAATGTGGCCCCAGCAACATTATTAGCAGTAAAGATCTACCAGCGCTGGCTCAGCGAAAGCAGCATCGAGTGCTAGAGAAGACTATCTGCCCGTGGACACTGATTTGAAATGCATGTGTTCATGTACACACGATCCCGCTTACATAGACATCTGTTTCTCATTTGTGTGACCCCGCCAAGATTACTTCTGAAGGTGTGGAGGCTCAGATTAATACTGAACTCTGCCAAGAAGAAACCGAGTACATGCAGTGATCTGTCTATCTATCTATGTCTATCTATCTGTCTATCTGTCTATCTATCTATCTGTTGTTCCGTCTGTCCTGTCGCTTCATCTGTCTTTTTCTTTCATTGCATTAATCTAATTTGTTCATTTTTTGTCTTCATCTGTAGTTCTGTCATTCTGTCAGTATTTTTTCATATCTCACAATTTTACTTTTTTTCTCAGAATTGTGAGATGTAAACTTTTCTTTAATTCTTTAATGTAATTTTCTTCTTATAATTCACAATTTGAGAAAAAAAGTCATAATTGTCAGAAAAAGTTTTTGTGCAAATATGACTATTTCTTGCAAATTATATCCTACAATTCTAACATTCTAACTTTCATTATTATTATTTTTTCAGTGGCAGAAACAAGCTTTCTATACTAAAGTGTACCGCAGGTATCTGAATTTGTTAGTTTGCTTATTTATTTATTTTTTGGTCTGCTAACTTGCAAGACTACATTATAACATAGTCTGGCTTGCTTTGTTGGGGACACTTAACGTCTGGTGATTATCGCCCAATTGAAAATGCGTCTCTGCATTTAATAAGAAATTGTTCATTCTCGCCATTATACATCCCTGTCATTGTATTCTTCACTTTATACTGTATAGTGCTTTGATGCAACCTGTGTTGTTAAAAGCACTATATAAATAAAAATGATTGATTGATTGATTGATTGATTGATTGATTGATTGATCTCTCCTGTCATTTATTATAAGTTTGACTTATATATTTTGAGACATAGAAAAGGATCAGAAAATGTTGCAAAGTGAATTTAAACTTACATCACTCGTGATAGAAGTCATAACTCATTTTATCAGAGAGGTTATATTATATTATATTCTGGTCTGTTTTATTCAACTTTTCTGTAATGTCTGCATAATGTGGAATTTTGGTGCACAAAGATTAATTTATTAAACTGATTTATAACTTAATTCAATTGAGCTCTACAGCCAGCATCCCTTTGTGCAGCAGCAGAAAAAGCGTGTCTCTATCCTGTGCTCTTTCACATATAAACACACACACACACACACACACACACAGCTCATACATGAAGCAGTAATTAGCAGCATCAGGTGTGATCCTCTCCGCAGTGTGGGTGTTGGAGTGAGGCCTAAAATAATCCAGTGAAGAAATGACGAATCCTCGAATGAAACTCATTATCAGCTGCAGCGCCTTCCAGCAGGCTGAAGGCTCTGTGTACCTGAAACATATAATCACAGCCTCCCAAAATCCCTCAGTAACTCTTTGTCTAGACTTCAGAGCTGATGTGTGGCGCACATCACCATTCGAGCCGCACTTGTAAAGAGATCACACGCTTTTGTTGATAGGCAGAGGAGTTGTGAAGAAAGTGATTGTTACAAGTCTTATTTATAGATTCAAACATAGTGGCGACTGTTATCATGCACTCTACTTTTTTGGTCGGCGCTTGTTAGTAGAAGAACTAATATGCTAAAGTGGCAATTTCAAGTTTATTATTAATATTGTTTATGTATTCATTCACGCAGTTTCGTGAATAACTCTTGCATTGTCCTCTCTGTCTTTCTGCAGATCTCTCTATAGCCCGGTCCACAACTGTGCAGTCATGTTCAGGAACAGTCTGAAGATGCTGCTTTGCGGCAAATCCAACTGCAAGAATCGGGAAACAGCGTAGGTTGGGCTTTCTTTTTAAATCTGAAAGCTTCCTACAACCGGACCTCCCGTGCAAAATATATAAATCTGCATTCAACTTCTGTCACGCAGTCAGTGTCAGTTTTCAAAAGAGTCAAAGGAGCCTGGGGTAAAGATAAAGCTCAAGCTTAATGCAGCTTTAACATCTGGTAGGAGAGAGTGGTTTAAAATGTGTCAGTGGGTGTTTTATGTTTATGCAAGTAATTTTTCTACATGAATTTAATATCAAAGCAAACTTATGCTCTTTCGCGTTAGTCAGCTGCTAATGCATAAAGTCATGCAAATGATTTAGCTAAACGGAATTACTAAGGAAGCACATTTTCCAAAACGGTAGCTGTGGGGTAAAGTGTGTTTAAATATTCTGATAATTAAACTTTTTTTGGGCTGATTAAGGAAAATGTGAATAATGCGTAGGAAAATAAAAAAACTGAACATAACTTATAAAGACAAGCCTCATGCGCTTAACAACTCTCCCTCGAGGTCCTGCTCTGTTGTGCTCCGCTAGCATTTTTGAATATGAAATGTCGTGTTTCTGTATGTCTCTGTGTGTATTTTAGCTTCTCAGAGAGACTTCAGGCTTGCGTTGAGAGGATTACAGTAGTCAGAAGCAACTGTTGGAGGGAAATTAGATTCTGTCAGCGCTTGCCAGTGAACCTTAAACGGTGAATGGAAAGAAACGTGCTGTTCGTGAATGAGCACAGACCTTCGTGCACTGCTGCATTTTGCAGGTGTAGAAAAAATTGAGTGTTACATAACCCCCTTCTTGATGCCTGTTGACTGTCATCATCGCTTTCACCTTCGCTTAAGGCCTGTTTCAGCTCAGAGCTCCTTTCAGCGCTTTCTTATATTAACAGGTTGCTGCATTTAAATATGACTGTTTTGTCAGGTTTTTCCACTTGTGTTTATAATGTTTGCACATCTGCCAGTCTAGAAAGACATAAACATATTAAAGATGCACTACCTTTCAAATGTTTGGTGTCAGTAAGATTTTTTTCCAGCAATGATCCATTAAAAAGATTTAAAAAAATGACAGTCCTTCATACAAAGAAACCAAATGTTCTGTTAAACATTATGTTTATCAAAAGAATCCTGAATTATCACCGCTTTCTCCAACAAAAATATTAAGGAGAATGGTTTTAACTGCATATAATGATGATAATAATAGGCTAAATGTTTGTTGAGCAGCAAATCAGCATATTAGAATTCTCAAGGATCACGTGATGCTGAAAATGTAGCTGTCCATTACATGAATAAATGGTATTTTTTTTAAATCATTAAAAGAGAAAACAGTTACGTTAAATTTAAGTTGCATTTTTTACTATTTTTTTAATGAAATAAATACAGCATTGGTGATTATAAAATGCCTTTTAAAAAACATTATATTAGCTATACATTACATTTCTACAAAAAGTAGTGTAGCTGCTCAAGCAAATTTATCCTGTTTGGAATTTCTTTTGTTTTAACTGGAAAACAAATACAGTTACTTGCATGGCCATCAGAGCTCATTATGTCAGAGAGGTTGGATTAACCCCTAGATGATTTTATTTTATTTCTGTTTTTATTTTGATATTGATTTTGGCAGTTTATTGATGCTCTTTGGGGTATGAGATTCATTCAGATATAGATTTTCTAAATGCACATGTGATTTCACACTGATTAGGTTTTCAGGCCAAACCCTGACAAAAATATAATTTATGGTCATTGTTAAAATCAATAACTAGTGTAATAAAACCAGAAATCACTTTGTTACACAGAATGCTAGGCCTAGTATGTTGACGTGTGTACACTCTTCCAGGGTTAAGCTGTAAAGTGATGGATAAGAAGGGTGTGTTTGTTTGTCTGTGTGCTTTCTTGTTAGCCGTGTTTGCTTTTGATTTTCACTAGAGTAGGGCTCTGTGACTGCAAGGACGTCCACGACTGCAAACTTTTGTTTATCTCGCACATAACATGTACATGCGCCAAACACACACATACTTTACTCTCCCTTCATACTCTCAGGTCTGTCTGAATCTCCCATAAAGCTTCAGTCAAACAAGTGGCAAGTCTGACTCACCCAACAGACCAGCCATTCACCCTGGTGAGATGTGTATCAAAGGGACTCACACTTCCCAGAAAGACCTCCTGTCTTCAGCCGCTGTCCTCAGACTGTGGTTGAAACTCATGCTTGTGTGGTTGAGGTCTGGAGTCGTTTTCTTTCAGGGCCTGCAACTCCCTATATGTTTGAAGGGGCTGAATTTAGTTCCAGCGCACTTTAGGGTGTCATTACTGTCACGGGTTTAGATGAATGTAAAGCTGTTTAGAGTACCCCATTGAAAAATGACAGAAGTGCATAGCATTAGAAACTATAGAAGATGGCTATAGGCTCAGTAAGCAAATTATAAGTTTAAAATATTTACTATAAAATGAGAGTAAGCAGTATTATTGAAGACACAGAGCCAAGTTGGTGGTTCTAAGACTTTTAGTGGTAATTAGATCAAAAATACTTTGGTAGAAATAGTACAGTGACCAAGGTGTCCTGTGATTTGATTTTAGTGAAATTGTTTAGTCAAATGGTTTTCTAGTGAAGTAATTCATGATTCATATTTGAAACAGAACCAAAGTACCATTCACTGTATTGTACGTCAAACCAGGCCTAATTATCCTTTTATTAGTTTAATTTTTTTTTCTACTAGTGATCCTCATGCAAATGAATAAATAAATAAAAATAATAATAAATAAACAAAAACAAATAAGTGATTGAGTTCCAGTAGAAAGTCAATTTTATTTAAATATAAATGTGTTTATTTGAATTTGCATTTGAATCCATATTGGAAAATGAGCATGATAATTAAATATTTTGTTGTCGATAAATAATGTCTAAAAACTTTTATGTTTTTTGTTTAATTATCTAAATTTTGTAGAATCATTAAAAGCAATAAGGAGCATATGCTGAGATTTATTTCGGGAAAAAAATTCAGTCACATACAAGGTTTCTCTAAAAGAAAATCATGCCATAAACTTAAGAGTTACTCCAACCCCAGTTGTTCTTTTTTAAAATTCATTAGGCTTGAGTTTTAAAATAGGCCTAGACACCGATTCTCAATCAGTGCAGAAGAAGTGTCCTGTTGTTGTGAGGCCCGTGGGTTTGTCTGTTTTGTATAACAGCTGTATTGTTGTGCTCTGCCTTTGATCTCGCTCTTTAGACTGGAGGATTTCCACAAGGTTTTGTCATACAGTAATAGCTCTCTTCACTCGGCATGTCTCCTCGCATCCTGCAGTGCTACATATGTGGCGTGCTTGTGGAGTTTCTAGTGTCATTTTTTTCATTCCTTCCTGCTTTTCTTTTTTCTTTCAGTATTCGGTTTGATGCAAATGCAGCTCTCTGGGCTGAATATATTTGCCATAAATTAGATCTGCACAGCCAGCAACTTACAGAGCACAGCAGAGGAACTGAGCTCCACGGTGAAGAAAACACGTGTCGCGGGGCGGATTGATGGTTAGCCTCTAGACCCCTCAGACATCGTGAGCAGAATCCTAACCGTCTCAAACAGCTGCCAACAGCATTGACCCTTGAGCCCTGTGTGGTTTGAATATGATTCAAGCCTGTATAAAAAACGCAGGTTATATTTTGCCTGTAGCGTGTCATTGCGCTGGCTTGATTTTGACAGATGTGGTTGCGGCAGGTTTGATGAGTGTAATTATTTTTATAGAGAGGGAACTTTAAACAAATACATGCTGATGAATGCTGATATTGACTATTTGGGTAATGCATGGAGAAACTGATATCTAATTGGACGAATTTGTTTTCAGATTGATCCCACAAACCAATGTAAGTTATGCAAGGTACTGTATAGGTGAAACAACTCACCTTTAGCCTGTCTACTGTTAAATCAAAATAAATAATAAAACATTGGTAAATAATATTAACTACACCTAATTTGCTGCTTATTAATAGTTATCAAGGTATTTGTTAAGTTTGAGTATTGGATTAGGATGTAGAATAAGGTCATTTAGAATTAATGAAGGCATTAATGTGTTCTTCATTACTACTGATAAATGCCTAATATTCTAGTAATATATATGCTAATAAGCCACGAAAGTTAAGAGACCCTAAAATAAAGTGTTATCAAAACATCAAAGCATCTTTTAGTTTTAATTGAGAATACCTTTAAAAGTTATTGTATACAGCATTCTAGAAATGGAAATGTAAGTAAATATAATTTAAATTTGAATTAATTTCAGATCATGTATGAAATTTAAAGGCATCCATATAACTTGAAAGAAAACGAAAGGTTTGGCACAACAAGCCTAACCTAAATGATTGCTTATTTGACAAAGCCCTACCAGAAAATTTTGAATGGATGGATGATAACCTGTGTTGAATCTTTGTTGTAATTCCTAAATTACTCTTACTGTAATTCCAATTTAATTCTGTTTCCTTTCCGTGGGTTTAATTTAAATGTAAATTTAGAAGGAGCGATTCCCAATTCTGCGCTTTGCACAATCGTGATTGGCTATTGCTTCACTGGTGTAAAACCATGATGTTAAGGTTAAAGCCTTGTTTGATACAGTAGATTATGGGTGCTCAGCTCGTCACAGTAGCTAGTCAGTTGGGTGAAGCCCTGTGTTTGGTAATTGCCGCCTTTTTTCAGTAATTTATTGGTTTAGCAAACCAGTTAGCCAGCTTTAGTGAGTGGAGAATTCAGAATTCATTTCTAGTCCTTCAGAAGATTATTAACTAGTCATTTAGAGGACGTTTTCACATAAAGCAGTTAAGGTACTGGTGTGACTCATGAGTTGGCGCTTCTGAAGAGTATACTGAGTTTGAAACCAACAACCTTTTGGTTTCAAGCCCAACTCTTTATCTATTTGATTCTGTTAATGCTGTTTATGGTTCATTGGTGCAAAGTCATCTCTAAACTTGCTAATAATGTAAAAATACCCTATAACCCCTTTACTCCGTCAAATTTCCTCTTGTCATCCACTTTCCTGTAGCTCAGCAGCTCTTCTCCAATGTCGCTGTCCTTTCTTGCTGATAGAAACTGGCCTTGGCCCAACCTCAGGTGAACTGCGTGCCAAATAGGGTCTGTGAATGTGGAGGAGTTTTTACTCCAGTCCTCCTCTGAAAGAACTCTAATCTAGCTCTCTAATCTGGAATCTAGCAGGTTGATTGTAATTATAACACACTTGGGAGATTCTCAAATGTTAATATCTCTTCACACCAAGAATGGTAACTATATAGATAACTCGCAGTGTAATCTAAATTAGTATCCACACAATAACATTCTGTTTAATTATTTGCGCATGTTATCATTATATCTTTGGTGTGGATTTTTTTCTTATAGAAGGATTATTGAGATTACTAAACTGTTTAAGTTGTTGTTATATTTAGTGCCCTCAAGATGCAAAACCCTTCATATTCCTAGACTGGTTCTCTAAAGGAAGATCTGTAGATCTTTAAGGATTTTAGTCCGACCTTATTTGGTGTTGTTGGTTTGTGGAAAAGGAAGGTAGATGTGCTGGGATCTCTTCAGCATGCTTCCAGTCTGAGAGAGGCAACAGAATGCAGCTCTTAATCAGCTTTAATGTCTCCTAATAATCCAATTTTATTGTTACATTCTGGCAGATGCAATAAAGCACATGACTTCCTCTGAAATAGTCCAGCATGGACCCTCAGTAATGCCCCCAGTGCTGTCGGATTTGATTTGTTATACTTGGTCACCCGCCTGTTGATCCTAAAGGTCCATCAGTTTCATCTAGACTTTGTTGAAGGATCCTTGAGGGCCCATCAGCTGTCAATGACTCCAATGTTACGCATGGTCGTGTCAAGTCCTTATTTCCATGAGTCTCCTATAAATATGGTTGTTCTGGGAAAGCATTGGAAAAGGAGAAATATATCCGGTTCTTTGGGGTGATGGGCCTATTTGACATTCTTATCTCATGCACTATATTACACCATTGAATTAGGTACATGTTTGGGCTGGAGATTGCTACATTTTGCCAGAGAAGTCAAGCTAAATATGCAGTTGTGGTATTTGTTTCCAGTTGCATCAACTTTCATTATAAAAATCATTTCAGTATGTCTTTGAATTCATTGGCTCTTTTTGCTAGATCTAGATATGGTTACATCTTTAAACTAGAGAACAAACAGCTTTAACATTGTGCATATTTGACTGATTGTAGTGCGCTTGTCTGTGTGTACAAAAGTGTATATGTTAGCTTGTTGTACGTCCATGTGTATGCAAAGTCTTTTTACTACTGTGTGTGCGATGTTTAGGTATAAATTATTACTTTTATTTTATTTACTTTTGTTGTGTATAGTTTTCTTTGACAGTCTAATTTTGACGCTTTCCTTTTCACCACTCACACACACAGACATATGTTAACTTTCAGGTATCTAAATGAGTAAATATAATTTAACATTTATTGTTGTAATATTCAGCTAATTATGAATACTGAAAACTTAAGTGGCACACCAGAAGGTGAAATTTGGAATTCCTCCTTATCGACCTCTGTCTATTTTGCTGCCTTTATTCCAAAGTGAAGTGTTTGTGGTTCTGCCAGATTTAGCTAATTTTTATGTCTAACTTTTTAACCAAAGCAGAGCAAAGACACCTCGCATAAAGTCACCCCCCGCACACACAGACACACACACACACACACACACACACACACACACACACACACTGTAGTTATGCAGTTTGTCCTTATCATTGGTGCAGTGACTGCAACACTTCTGTCCACTCAGAGGAACTTGAACACTAGGACAGAAGAAACACCCCAGCAGCAGTTTCAGCTGAATCTATTCTCCGGCCCTTCGAATGCTGGCAAAGATGTTTTATAATCTCAGCTCTCAAGTTCAAACATACAAATGGACTTTTTCACAACTATCAGTTATGTGATAGACAGCCACATACTTTCAAAACATGATACTGCGCTGTAGAATATTGTGTCCATTTTGTGTGTGTGCATCTCTGTCCATTTGTATGGATTTCTCTGCAGCTTTTTATCGATCAGATATTTTACTTACCATTGTGTACAATATGCTGTAAATGTTAAAAAGGGCTTGTTTTTTGTGGATTATCTGTACTTTTTTTTTTCTCCTTGAGCATTTTTTATATTTTTACAGATTTTTGAACTTAATTTAAAACAGTGCCATAATCATTTTGGAGTTAATTGATAAAAATGGAAGTAGTTTGTGGTTACTCAAGCACAAGGAAGTATTAATTGGTGCAAGAACTAGCTTGAATCATCGTGATGCTTTTGAAAGTTATTTTCTGTAATGTGTTAGATCAATGAAATAAACTGCATAATCACATTTGGGAAATGAAAGCTGTCATTTGATTTGAAGGTTTAAGTATGTTAAGTTTATATGAATATGTATATGAATATTATGCCGATCTTTACTGGGGCAAATTCAGACCTTTATTAGGTTATTTTATGTAACAAAATGCAAAAAGTGCTTTTATGTTAAAGGAAAGGTGAGGTTCTAAGCTTCTGAATGATACCATATTTGTCTAGGTAACTGCTTTACAGTTATTGACTTTTTTTTAAACATAATTTGATGTTATTTTGCAGACCCACCGATGGTCCGTGGGGGTCATGGATGCAAAATAAACTTCCAACACAAATTTCCAGTTTCATTTGTTGATGTTTACAGTCTGTGTATCACCACACACTGAGGAGAGGGGCGTCAACAGCAGAGCTTATTAGCATTTAAAAGAAGTACAGACTATGGCGTCATGAAAACAGAACAGAGATGACGTTGATACAGGGGAAATAAGACCTTTTAAACTCAGTATTGATAAATTTTAACCAAGGTATGTTATGTATAAGTGGAGTTGTCGAAAAGGTTTAAATAACAGATTTGAGCTGATCTGAATTTTCAGTTCTAAACAAAGGCATAATGTTCTACAGGAATATGAAAAACAGTGTAGGGACTCTTTTGAACACAACAGGCAGAAATACACAAGAGAGGTTAAGAGGGAATCTGAACAGAGAGAAAAAGTTTGAGAGATACAGCTGAATAGGCTGCAGTGGAGGAGAAAAAGGAGAAAAAGGAGGAGGAGGGTGCGTCTTTGTCCGCCTCGTTGATGAGTGAAACAGTTGTGTGTGTGTGTGTGTGTGTGTGTGTGTGTATCGGGGGGGGATAAGATCTTGCGCATGCTGCCAGTACTCTGGCAGTCGCCCTCAAGACTGCATGATAACGGCTTTCTCTTCTAAGCATCATCATTCAAGGGCATTTTTCCTGTCCTTTCTCTCTCTTTTTTTCCATTTGTTCTCTTTCTTCTTTTTTATGAACTCGGACTCCTATACAGTCTTCTTCAATTATTTACTGGTATATCTGGATTTGCTCTGAGTTGGAATGTGGACTGAGTGATTTGACAGAGGTGTGCTATAAGGTCCTGAGTTTCTTGGGTAGTGCAGATTTTGGGGGCTCATCCGGATAGGCGATTTTCAGCAACAGGTTCCTTCTGAGCTCAAAGGAAATTTTCTTTGCCTGGAACGTATACTTCCGGAGCAGATTTGGACAACTTTGAAGATCCTGCGGGACTTGATGCCATCGTGGCCTTTCACTGAATCAAAGGTTGTGGTAGAAACTCATGATGACACGTTGCCCTATCTGTCATCTCTACTGGGAAAGGAGGAGTCGGGTCTCCAATTGAGGTGTGCTTTGACTTTTCCACCTGTGTGGCTTCCCCTTTGACGGTACGTGGAGTATGATTTCTGTGGTGGTCTTTGGTAACTGATCGCTGAATGAGGCTAATGACACTTATAGTAGCAGAAATGGGAATACTGCAGGGAAATCAAAGCCTCTAATCTCTGGCACACATTCAGTCATCTCTATCACTGAAATATTAATACTCTACACTGGGCTGTGGGCAAACAGATGAATATACAACTGTTACAGTCGCTTTTACATATCCTCCTTATCAGGTATTCCTCGCCCACTCAGCGTGGCTGTGCAGAGCGAGAGGCCCTGTGTGTGCGGTCGCGCTGACCTAAGTCTGTATCGCAGTGTCACAGACGCCCCAGCTCTCTTCTCTTCCTTTAAGAGAGACACAACCTTTCAGACAAGTTTTTCAGTTAATTTTTCAACTTCATACACATGGCAATGATTGGTGGCAAGATGTTTCATATGGGATGAGCCAAAACTCACTGGATATACAGAACATTCTTGTGAAGAACAAAACTGAGTTCTGATAATGGTGTTTACTTACTAGTTACAGCGCAATCATGAACTGCAATAAAAGCGACTATAACTGTCTTAAACTAGTACTGTCAAATGGTTCATCGATCCAAAATAAAAAAGTTTTTGTTTACATATTATATGTATGTACACTGTGTATATTTATTATATATATATATATATATATATATATATATATGTAAATACATGCATGTATATATTTTAAGATTTCTATATTAAATATATAATATAAAATATAAGAATATAAATATATATAAATATTTTTGTTATGTATACTGTATGTTTTGTGCATTTATATATACATAATAAACGTACACAGCACACATACATTATTAAAACAAAACTTTTATTTTGGATGATTAATCATTTGAAAGCACTATATATTAAATCAAGTTTCAAAGGCACAATTTTTTGCTAGTCTTTTCCAATCGCTAGTTGGAGGACACAGCAGTAAAAGCAACTCTACAGCATCGTGCATACAGGTCACAGTGTGCATGGAAATTTGGGATTCTTTGTCCGAGTATGCCCACTTCCCTATCTCATAATAGGCAAATGATGGTATGTGAAAAGAATAGTATATCTGAAGTCATAGTATTCATAAAACAGTGGGCTAAAAGTGCCTCTTACTCCTTCCGGTGAGACAACTAAAGTGTGCATTCATTTGCCAGTCGTGGACTCCTCTCTGTTGCCTCATGGGACAGTAGTGAAGCAGTGCAACCGGGATAGGTAAGACACATGACAACAGAAAAACGTGACAGTATCCGAATTATTAATACTTACACACAGAACATGCACACATTCATATATACATGAATCTCTAAAGATTTGGATTATGCAAAGCTTTTTCATTAATTAATGGGTTAGCATTATGGCTTTTCATTTTTAAGCTTTCACACATTAAAAGATTTAAGTAGGCAGGTACTAATTTATATATCTTCAAGTGAAGCTGCTTTCTTTCAAGGTTAGCTTCTAAGCTTAGTTAGCTCATTTTTCTATGGAGCAGGTTAAGTAGCTATATTTTTCACCTTTAACTGCCTGAAAGGTGGTATTTTTGCAGTGACAAGAATGATAGCTGCTCATCTAGTCAGCTTGTTGCCGGTGAAATATGTTATTGTTTGTTAAATTAAAATAAAACAGAGGAGTCTCTCTGCCATTAGTAAGGCAATATATTAGCAGTTCAGGGTGAAAGATATGTTGCTGTAACATTTCTGCCTTCACATGCAACTTCAGTTTTCCTGTACTGAGATAAGTGAGGTGGGTTAAGGCGATTAGATTATGTGTGCCTTACATGCTTTCGCCTTCTTCTTTTCTTTCTCTCTGCTCATCTTTCCACCCTGTCTCACAGGGCTGGGAGTTAAGCTTAGGTTGTGCTGACAAAGCCGTAAGCGGCTGAGGATTTTATCACGGCCAGTTAAGTATAGTCAGATCAGACAGAGTTGAGTCTTACACTTAGTTCATCCATAAAATTCACTGAGAGCTTTAAAGGGCTCTTTTTGCATTGTAATATAACAGTGTTATGGAGACTTGGGCTGGGCTTCTATATTGTGTTTGGAGTAGTTAATTGTTTGGCATCTTTAGACCTCTGTCTTATTGGAGCGACATTATAGAGTTCACCATACATATATATATATATATATATATATATATATATATATATATATATATATGCTTTCAGTAATGGTGTTTTTAAAAGCATCTCTACCTGATATATGAGATGCAATATATATATATATATATATATATATATATATATAAGTATAATGGCACATTTCAGAGGTAATACATTGCAAAACTCAAATAACATTACTATAGATTTACTGCATTTTACTAACTCTTCTCTGCAAACATTTTGAATCTCAGTAGGCAAATATGTATGTGTAGTTGAAGTATATATGTATGTATATATATTTGAATTAATAGACTTAATATTATCTGAAAAATATGTTTTTTAGGCTGTATAGCTCTACTAACAGGACAGGGGGCTGTGGTGTTTCAACAGATTGGTGGAGTTAAGAATCTTGACAGCGCTTGCAGCTTTGTTCGACTCAGTATCCACCTGGGATAAGGGCTCAGTTCGGATGTAGGACCGCCTGGCAGTGAAATGGGGAGAGAGAGTGAAAACTGAAAAGAGAGAGGATATCTGTTTGACTCTTCCAATATCTCTCTTCAAAAAGTCTGTGTGTATCAGAAAAAGATTAAATTATTCATCAGTGGCAGACTACACTGGTGATCATATTTCTGTGATGCGCACACGCTACTTGCAGCACATTTATGAGTCCTCTGAATGCCTGAACCTGATGCTCACTAATAGGCTTTCCCTTTCAATGTTGGAGTGAACATCAACCACCTATGAAAGGCCTGTCAAGCATAGTACCAATCTAGGGGGATTTTTTTTTCTAGTAACGCTATTTGCCATTTTGTCTAAAATGAAAATGTGTTGATCCATGCAAGTGATGGAGAGTATTTCAACAGTTATTTCAGTCTTGCCTGATTCATAAAATAATACAGTATATTTAATATTAGTCTACATTTGGTATTAATTCAGTACTAATTGAATATTAGCAATATTGTCTAGTTTATATTATTCTTTTTAATGTTATTTATTATATACTTTTTTTTTTTTTTTTAATGTAGATTCACTGTACATTTTAAATGAAATATAAATGACAAATGATACAAAGTATTGTCTACTATAAGTTTAACTAATGACTAATATTAATAAATGAAATTTATGTAAAATTTGGACTGTAATTACAACTACTTTTAAAACTCTGGAAATCAAAAAGAAAGTTTTTGCTGTTAGTATCAGTGTGTTAGTCTTTAGGTTACTTATAAGGCAGTTTGTTCCAAAACAAATTCATTGAGAAGATATAGCACATGCTTGCAGTTCTGCTATCACTTCTGCCAAAAGTACGGCAATTTTTTGCCACACCTCATACTTTAGCTTTTTCATCAAAT